>NC_069501.1:422681704-422981704 GCF_027579735.1 Bombina bombina | reverse complement strand
TCTTGTCTTCTTAATTCCCAAAACATTCATCATTTCTTTAATGAGGCGACTCTCAAAGTCTCTACCTTGATCAGAATGCAGTTTCTTAGGAAGACCATAATGAATGAAAAACCTTTCCCAAAAAACTCTAGCCACTGTACTAGCCTTCTGGTCCTTTGTTGAGAAGGCTTGAGCATAACGGGTATAGTGATCTGTTACAATAAGAACATTTCCAATGCCACGAGAATCTGGCTCAATGCACAAAAAATCCATGCAAACAAGATCCATGGGGCCTTCACTTTTCAGATGACCCATAGAGGCAGCTCGAGTTGGAAGAGTTTTCCTCTGTACACATCTAAAACATTTATGAATGTAGTCTTCTACATACTCTCTCATCTTTGGCCAATAATATCTATCCTGCAAGAGGCCAAACGTTTTTTCTATCCCAAGATGTCCGTGCTGATCATGCAAGGATGACAGAACAAGTTTTCTTAGTTTGGCAGGTAACACCAATTGTCTTCGATCTGGATGATTGTGGTATTTAACTACTCGAAACAGAAGTCCATCTTGAATTTGAAACTTATCCCACTCTCTATTTAGTGGACCAGACCATTCCCTAGGAATTCTCTTCAGTAAGTGTGTGCTATCAGTTTGAACAGCTTTTCGAAGTAGTCCAATTAAAGGATCTTGTTCCTGTGCATTTATTAATTCTTCAGGAGGTATTCGAGACCATCTGGCTAATTCCACTACAGATGGTTTACAATAATATAGAGGCAGAGCTTGTGGATGACATCCCAATGAATCTACTGCTCTCAAATCTGAAAAAACAGAGGTTTCGTCTTTGAAGACACTGGTTTGGCAGAATGCTCTCACACCAAGTGAAGGAATTTCTTCCCATTGAGAATCACCTGTTTGTTCTGGTAGTCCTGGTCGTCGGGACATTGCATCAGCCCCTATATTCTTAGGCCCTGGCTTGTAACGTAACTTAAAAGTATAATTTGATAGTGCAGCCAACCACCGATGACCGGTTGCATCCAACTTTGCTGTAGTCAAGATGTAGGTAAGTGGATTATTATCTGTTCGAACTTCAAATTCTACTCCATAAAGGTAATCGTGGAGTTTATCCACTACTGCCCATTTCAGAGCCAAGAACTCAAGCTTGTGGACTGGATAATTCTGTTCACTCTTAGACAAACTCCTACTTAGATAAACAACAGGTCTCAACCCTCCAGGGTACTCTTGGTGTAAAACTGCCCCCAAACCCACATAGCTAGCATCTATATGTAGCACATAAGGTTTCTCGGGATCTGCATAGGCCAAGACAGGTGCCTCAGTTAAATTTTTCTTTAAATTCTCAAACGCTTTGGAGCACTCTGATGTCCACCGAGTTCCCAAAGGAGTTTTTGCATTTAGTGGCTTTTTAGGATCATCTTCACTATGTTTCAGCAAGTCGTTTAGGGGTCGAGCTAACTGGGAGTATCCTTTCACAAATCTTCAATAGTATCCACAAAATCCAAGAAATGATCGAAGTTCACCAATGTTGTTAGGCTGTGGCCATGCGGTTACTGCTTCCACCTTAGCAGGGTCTGTAGACACCCCTTCTGCCGAGACCACATGACCTACATAGGTCACAGATGATTGCCCAAATCTACATTTCTCCGGACTTAACTTTAGGCCTTCTTCATGAAGACGATCCAATACTTTCAGCAACCTTGTCTCATGTTCCTCCAAAGTACTACCGAATACAATAAGGTCATCTAGATAGACAAGACACTCACGTCCATTCATATCTCCCACAGTACGTTCCATTAGCCTTTGGAATGTGGCTGGAGCTCCACAGATCCCTTGTGGCATCCGTGTAAACTGATAGAATCCTAGTGGACAAATAAAAGCTGTCTTCTCTTGGTCTTCTTCAGTCATCCCTACCTGAAAATAGCCGGATCTCAGATCCAGAACACTGAACCAGCGGCTGCCATTAAGACAATGTAAAATCTCTTCAATTCGAGGTAGGTCATATTGGTCAGGTATAGTTCTTCGATTGAGAGTCTGATAGTCAATGCACAAACGTATAGACCCATTCTTCTTTCTAACCACTACAATGGGTGAAGCCCATGGACTGCGAGAAGGAACAATTATTCCAGCTTTTTCCATCTCAGCCAAAACGGCACGAACATCCTCAACATCACGAGGAGGCAATCTCCTAGAGCGTTCCCTAAAAGGGCAGAATCTGTTAGGCGAATAGTATGAAGCATATGTTTTGAACGTCCTACATCCATTTCTGCGGCAGAAAAAACTCCTGCACGGGCCTTCATAGCCTTCTGCAACCGCTCACATGCCTCCTTAGGCATTGTAGATCCTTCAAAGTTAAATTGTAGTTTTTCTGTTTCTGTTTTTGAGAGAGAGAAACATTATAGCCAATGATGAGTCTACTACTGGATAAAGATATCCCAAAGTCTGATTAAAATCAATACCAACAGGGTATGGGGCCAAATTTTGGACCTTAACACTTAGCCACTGTGGTGGAGGCCCATCCTTTCTTCTGTGTAAGATTTCAGGTACCAAAATCCAACCCTGCTTGGTTGCTTCTTCATCTGGCGTTTCAAGAATAAAACAGTCCTCTTTGGGTCTGCCGTCAGGGTACACCACCAAACATTTTAACTCTTTCATCCCTCCTGGGGAAATGTAAGTCACTCCGGCAGAACGGTTGTAGCACTGACCAGCATATTGTCTCAAAGATATCTTTTCAACCTCCTGACGTAAAGTTGGGTGTAATGACTTGTCTATGTCTTGCCCCCCAACCTCCATCATGAATTTCTGTAGCAAAGATTGTACATATTTTGTGTTGGTCCCTAGAATTATAGGGGCTTCGGAATCTTTGCAGGTTTCTGGGCAGATTAAAGCCTTCACTTTCATGGGGTATATCATACTAGTATGTAACTGGACTATACTAATGACTACAGTGACAACTCCATCAACAGCACACCTATTTCCACCCACACCTCTTAAATCAATTTGAGAGGGAGGCTTGATTTTAAGATGTTTAAGGTAAGTATCATAAAAACTACGATAGATTATGGTGCACTGAGATCCAGTGTCCAACAGCGCCTGTGTAGAAATGTTACAAACGTTTACTCCAATAAAAGCCCTTGGTCCAGCTACATCATCTTCAGATAAATCAAAGGAAATATCAGTCATTCCCTTCTTCTGAGGGACTGTAAGACTTCCCAAAAAATCACCAGCATATGAATGTATTTTGCTGGGGCAATCCTTTGAGAAATGGCCTATCCTCCACAAGTGAAACAACTCCCTTTTGGTCGAGTAGTATTTTGGAGTTTTACAGGTAGTTTTGCTCTCTCCAACTCAGCCTTTACTTGGTCAGGCAGTCCATTCTTCATAAGCTCTTTCAACAAAGAATCTGCATTTCTGGAGTCTTCTAATTTTTTTTTAGTCTCACTTTTACCTATGCAAGCTTCGCCAGACTTACGCACAGTGTGGAAACTCATTTCCTCTTCTTGAGTCCTTATCATAGGCATAAGGGCCTCCAATTCTTTTGGTGCTTGAGAGTGCAATTGGGCTCTAAGAAAGATGGCTATTGGGTGGTCTGGTATAATGCCATGAAGGAACTGATCTTGCCTCCGTTTATTTATATCTTGTCGGGTCACTACCCCTTTTCGAAACAATAATACAAGCTGCTCATGTAATCTTAATAGAAAGTCAGACATCTTCTCTGTCTCTCGCTGCTTAAGTAACCGAAACTTATACAAGAGATCTTCTGGATCTTCAAATAGACTATATAAGGTCTTTAAGAAAGAGATTAACTCTACAGCAGTAGCTTCAGGGTGTTCCTCTCTATGGTGTTGCAACAATACTTGTGCTGGTGGCCTAACACTTTCTAAGAGGCGGACACGCTTCACTGTCTCTGGGCAACTCCATTCTTGCAGCACCATGTTAGCATGATCACACCATGCCGCAATACCCTCCTCTCCTAAGGGTACAGGAAGGTTTCCTGAAAATATCTTTAGTTTCCGGTAACTGTATGTATGTGAGCTGTCTGTGATGCTTGTAGCGAACATCTTCAGAACTTCAGATAGACTAGACTCCATATTAGATTCATTTTGAGATCCTCTAACACCCTGAACTTCATTTTCCTTGACTATATGCAGTTCTGATTTTATGGCATAAATGAGGGGTAGTCTGACTGAAGGTAGCCCTAGTAGCTGTAGCTCAGAGGGGTTGGGTACTTCTAAGAAACATTGGTTGGTGTCTATTAATATGCTACCCCAAGTGTCATCTGGTACTCTTTTGAATGCTACTATCTTAGGGTACTCTCTTAATTGAAGTGCTCTCTGGAGTGACTCAGATAGTTTATCTCGACTGGTTCCTACTGATATCCAAGTCACAGCCACTGCCTGCTCAATTGGTACCTTTTTCTGCATTGCCCACTCTCTCACCTCTTCTAATTTTAAAAGATGCATCTCTTCTGATTTTGCCCCACCTCTCGATCTCAGCAGTGCCTCCATCTGTAACACCCTTTCCTGACCTTCCCTGAGGTGGGTGATAGTGTAATGCTGTCTACCTGTTTCGTGTATGAGAACTAAGCCTCCGCAGAGTGGGAGTAGGAGGGGGGTTGAAATCAGGTATATAAGGGATGCCTGTATGACGCAGTGCCTCCACCTATAGGGGACACCCTAGAATAATAGGGTGTGGGGTCCTATAAGATTTTAGTACAAAAAGAAAACAAATAATAACCACACAAGAAATCTTCAAATAAAATGTTGCTTTGATTATTATAAAGTGTTTAACCAATAACATACAGTGTAACAAATACAAATAATAATATTAATCACAATATCTTCTTATGACATCAGTATACCTTTTTTTAACTCAGAAGTCCTTCATGAGCTCATGAAATAATAACATAACTGTTGTTGTAAAATACTTTGAGGTGGTGCTGTACAATGCAATTTCATATACTAAATAGAATTTAGTTGAGGTAATTATCCCTTGCTGCTTGTGAACGAAGCTAGAGAGCGCTGCTTGTGATCGATGCAGTGCTCAAGAAAACTTCTCCTCAGAAATACTGAATAACATAAGTCTCTACCTTATTACTGAATTTCAGCAATCCACTTGCCTTATACTGCAAAGTCAGTCACTCTTTTACTACAAACAGCTGCAGAAATCTCACAGTTATGCCCTTATGTAATGTAGCTTTATAAATCCAGTCAGTGTATTTGTGCAAACTGTTCAGGCAGAATAACTTATAGGATATTCTCTGGGTTATCTCTTTAATATACATCACACTCAGTTACTTCCTTATGTAATGCAGCTGTGTAATCCATTCAGTGTATTTATGCAACTGTTTAGGCAGAATAACTTCTAGAATATTCTCTGGGTTATCTCTTTAATATACAACAACTCTGCAGCACATCACACTCAGTTATTTCCTTATGTAATGCAGCTGTGCAATCATTTAGTGTATTTATGCAAACTGTTTAGGCAGAATAACTTCTAGAATATTCTCTGGGTTATCTCTTTAATATACAACAACTCTGCAGCACATCAGATATGACTAGTATATCTTTTCTCTTGCATTTAGTTAACATGAAGTTATGGAGATCTTAAAACAGCAGATAATGGCTGACACTCACAGTACAAATAAAAGATTTCAACTTCTGTCTTCAGCAGCCACATGTAGCAATGTCTGAACTGTCTCTGGAATCCATGCATTAGTCTGAATAACTTCTTTCAGCTTGGAAACAGCAACTTCCTTCCCCCATCTCAAAGTCTGTGCAAGCTCCACACTTCTCTTAACACCTAAGAAATCTCCTCAGCACTAACAACTCCTCCCCCCTCCCAGATGGCATTTCTCTTCCTCAATACAACTATTACAGCAGCCATCTTGGGTAAGGGCAAGGTCCTTACATATGTTACACTGCAGTTCAGCAGGAAATAGTTAGTTGATGAGTAAGGCAGTCACAGAGACATTAACTGTAACAAGAGCTGAAGTTTATGCATTCTGTTATAAGATGTTCTTTTAATAAATTTGTTAAAACTGCAACTGGAGTCTGAGAGCCTCTCTTATAAACAGCAGCTTTATACATGGTGGCAGCGGATGTTATTTGAGAAATACACCAAAAGAGGATATGGAAGGTTTAAAACCACCAGGTCTGCTGGATTTTCAGGCAAGGAATCTGTCTCAGGCATGGATGAGATGGAAAGAAGACATTCTTTTATACACAGACCTAATCATGGCTGACAAACCAGAGGAGATGAAGGTAAAGTTGTTTCTGTACTTAATTGGAGAAAAAGGCAGAGAGGTAAAAGACACCCTTCTCCCAGAAGCAGCAGCTCCCACACTAGCTCTGCTAATTAAAGCATTTGATGATTATTGTGAGCCAAAGCAAAATGAGACTGTGGAAAGATATAATTTTTTTTCAAGATGTCAGAGGGAAGATGAAGGAATAGATGCTTATGTCACAGATCTGCGTACACTGGCAGCCACTTGCAACTTTGGTAATATAAGAGACTCATTAATCAGGGACAGGATTGTATGTGGCACAAGAGACTCTAAACTTTAGGAATACCTACTGAGAGAAGTGGATTTAACACTGGAAAAATGTATTCAAATAGGTAGAGCTGCTGAGCTGTCTAAAGAGAGGGCGAAGATCATTGAGAGTTCCAGCACCAGTGCAGTGTCAGTCCATAGGATGGACACAAGTTACAACCTTAGGAAGGGTCATAACAGAATGACAATGACTCCAGACAAGACAATACAGTGTATCTATTGTGGAAAGCATCATGAGAAACTGAAAGAAAAATGCCCAGCATTTGGAAAGCAATGTAAAGGGTGTGGTAAAGCAAATCATTTTATTAGCCAGTGCCGTGCCAATACACAACAAAGAAAGCCAACAGTACAAGCTGTCTATAGAGAGACTGAAGACTTAGAGGAATATGAAGACATTCTGGGTCTGACCTTGGAACCAGCTTTTCAGATTTGTACATTTAAGAAAACAGTGAGCAGATTTCCATCAGCTTTGTTTGCTACTATGCTAATTGACCAACAAGCTGTTAGATTCCAAATGGATTGTGGAGCAGACTGTAATGTTATTCCAGCAAGGTTGGTGAAAGACAAATCTAAAATTTTACATTGTGATAAAATGCTAAGGATGTATAATAAGAGCACACTGAAACCAATAGGGATATGTAAGCTCAAAATAAGAAACCCATGCAACCAAAAGTATATCAGGCTGAGTTTGTTGTAATTGACACAGAGGTGTGTAATCCTATACTAGGAAGTAGAGCTATACAAGCTATGGATCTGATCTCAGTGCAACACCAAAATATCCTAAACGTTGAACAAGACGGCAACCACCCAGATGCCACTGTGTGGGGCTGGTCAGCCATCAATAAAGAGTATGCAGATATTTTTCAAGGAGTAGGCTGTCTAGAAGGAAAACTAAAATTGGAAGTGGATGCTCTTGTACAGCCTGTTAGACTTCCAAAAAGAAAGGTTCCTGTGTCATTACTCAAACCCCTTAGAGAGGAGCTTACCAGTTTAGAAAAACAGGACATTATAACTCCTGTAGAGAGAAGTACAGACTGGATTAGTAGTATGGTGGTAGTGAAAAAACCATCAGGGAAGTTAAGAATTTGCATTGACTCTAAGCCTCTGAATAGGGCTTTGAAAAGAAGCCACTATCCTTTGCCAACAATTGATGATATTCTCCCAGACCTAGCAAAAGCAAGGATTTTTTCAGTATGCGATGTCAAGAGTGGATTTTGGCATATTGAATTAGAGGAAGAATCCAGCTATTTGACCACTTTCTCCACTCCTTTTGGCCGATACCGCTGGGTTCGAATGCCTATGGGTATTAGCCCAGCCCCAGAAGTGTTCCAGCGAAACTAAATCATGCACTGGAAGGGCTACCAGGTATCAGGATCATTGCAGATGATATTCTGATTGTAGGAGAAGGCGATACCGATGTGGAAGCTATTCAAGACCACGATCAAAAGTTGAAGAAATTACTAAATCGTTGTAGAGAAAGACACATCAAATTAAATCCAGAAAAATTTCAGCTAAGAAAAACAGAAGTGTCATATATTGGTCACTTATTATCAGCCCAGGGACTTCAAGCAGATCCAAATAAAGTAAAAGCCATCACTGAAATGCCCAGACCCTCAGATGTTAAAGGAGTACAGAGATTTTTGGGGATGGTGAACTATCTTTCTAGGTTTTGTGAAAACCTCTCAGATGCAGGTGAACCACTGCGACAACTAACCCAGAAAGGTACAGTGTGGGAATGGACAGAGGTGCAGGAAGAGGCATTTCAGCAGATGAAATAAAAAATCAGCAGTGCACCAGTGCTTAAATATTATAACCCAGACGAACCTTTAGAACTTCAATGTGATGCATCAGAAAAAGGTCTGGGAGCAGCACTGATGCAAGGTAAACAACCAATCGCTTTTGCAAGCAGAGCAATGACAGAGACAGAGCAAGGTTATGCACAAATAGAGAAGGAGCTATTAGCAGTCCTATTTGGAATGGAAAAATTTCACCAATTCACATTTGGGCAGACAGTAGCTGTACAATCAGACCATAAGCCCCTTGAAAGCATCATGAAAAAACCCTTACTTAAAGCACCAAGACGTCTTCAGCGTATGATGTTACGGCTTCAGATGTATGATGCATGTATCAGATACTGCCCGGGGAAGTCTCTGGCGGTGGCAGACACATTAAGTAGGGCTTATTTAGAAGAAGGTTCCATGGAGGGTTCTGTGGAGCACCAGATTGAAACTATAAACATGCTCCAATATCTACCCATCTCAAACAGGAGACTTGTTGCTATACAACAGAGCACAGAAAAAGACAAGACTTTACAAGCAGTAAAGCGAATTGTGATGAGTGGCTGGCCTCATGCTAAGGAACAGGTACCCCTAGAGGCTTCACCATTCTACCACATACGTGATGAATTGAGTGTACAGGATGGTGTTCTATTCAAAGGTGAGCGAGTAGTTATTCCATCTGATCTCCGAACAGATATTATGTCTCGAATACATTCTTCACATTTTGGTGTGGAAGGATGTCTACGCAGAGCCAGGGAGAGTATTTACTGGCCAGGAATGAATGCACAGCTAAAAGAATATATCGACCAATGTGACATATGCCGTTCATTTGATACTAAACAACAAAAAGAGACATTCGTTCCTCATGAGATCCCAACGAGACCGTGGGAAAAGCTTGGCATTGATTTGTTCACATTCCAAGGAAAGGAATATTTAATAACAGTGGACTATGACTCTAATTTCTGGGAGATAGACCATCTTCAGGATACAAGATCTACTACAGTAATAAGAAAATTAAAGGCCCATTTTGCAAGATATGGAATTCCAGACACGGTATGTTCTGATAATGGACGACAGTTTATTTCAATGGAGTTTAAAGACTTCAGTATGGGTTGGGACTTTGACCACATTACCTCATCACCAGGATACCCTCAAAGCAATGGAAAAGTAGAGTCGGCAGTAAAGACAGCCAAAAGACTACTGCAAAAAGCTGTGACTTCTCAAAATGATCCTTATCTAGCATTTTTGGATCATCGCAACACACCAACACAAGGCATGGAGTGCAGTCCTGCTCAAAGACTGATGGGTCGAAGGACCAAATTGTTACTTACAATGAGAGGGAGTCTGTTAATACAGGATCAGGTGATGAATGACAGGCACCAAATCCTGTGCAGGAAGCAGCAATCATTGCAAGCTGCTCAATATAACAAGGGAGCCAAAGACCTGCGGCCTCTAAATGTTGGTGAACAGGTGTGGGTACAACCGCAAACAAACCAAGGAAAAGAGTGGTGGAAGGCTTGCCTAAGAGCTCCTGTAGGAATTAGGTCATATGAAGTGGTGACAGAGTCAGGACAGGTCCTGAGGAGAAATAGGAGGCATCTGAGAGGCACTGGACGCTACAGGCCTCCAGCAAGGACCCAAACTAGCACCCAAGAGGAATCTCACATTGAGAATACAAACCAGCCATTAATGACAAATAACACTGAAGAAGAAGGACAAGAAGAAATAAACAGTGAAATATCAGACACGGAAAGATTGCAGGATGACAACAGAGTCCTGTCAGAACAACCACAGGGATCCAGAAACACCCAGACTAGAAGTTGGAGATGTATCCGAAAACCAGAATATCTAAATGACTATGTGGACTAATATTTAGCACAATGAAAGACTGCATCTCAGGATCCATATTCCTACAATAATTAAAAGAGATAGCTTTTGCCATTTCCCCAAAAAGGGAAAAGATGTATCAATATGTATGGAACCAAAAAAGATAGTGTTTGGTTCCAAGGGGGAAGTTTAATATATGTTACACTGCAGTTCAGCAGGAAATAGTTAGTTGATGAGTAAGGCAGTCACAGAGACATTAACTGTAACAAGAGCTGAAGTTTATGCATTCTGTTATAAGATGTTCTTTTAATAAATTTGTTAAAACTGCAACTGGAGTCTGAGAGCCTCTCTTATAAACAGCAGCTTTATACAATAAGGGCTCAAAGATATGAGGTCTCTGGCTGAAAAGGGCTTTAACATAGGAATACATACATATACATATCTAAAGGTATATATATATATATATATATATATATATATATATATATATATATATATATATACACAAAACAACAAAAGATATTTTGGTGCACATCCAACCACTTAAATCCACTCTTTCATGGCATATGAGTATATGCTTCTGTCTGCCAAATATACTTACATAGCTTCTAATAAGATTGGGATAAACATCTCACAATAATATGAGCTTATATTTGTGCTGCAAAAACAAATATACTTCTATCTGCTAAATATATTTACATAGTTCAAATAAAATTGAGATTAACATCTTGCAATAGTATTGACTTATATTTATGCTGCAAAAATTTTTTTTTTGCTTTTTAAAAAATGCCTTTAAATGAAATGGGATCTTAGTCACACAATATGATCATATTCTGCTAAGCCAGTCTACCACTTACAAGGTGTCCCACATCAGACCGGTCCTATACTAACCAGTTTCCACACTGCAGCAAGTCATGTCTACACAGTGTGAAGCTTTTGTTGTTTTGTATATATATATATATATATAGATATCAGCCAGAGACCTCATATCTTTGAGCCCTTATTGTATAAAGCTGTGAGATGTTTATCCCAATCTTATTAGAAGCTATGTAAGTATATTTGGCAGACAGAAGCATATACTCATATGCCATGAAAGAGTGGACTTAAGTGGTTGGATGTGCACCAAAATATCTTTTGTTGTTTTGTAATTATTTTGGTGACTTTGGTAGCACTCCCACAATATGTGTGTTAAGTTTAAACAGTCCTTTTGTGGTGTGCGTAACCAAAAAACCCCTCTGTTGTATTTCTTAAATAGGGAGCTGACCAAATCCCTCCCCTTTGGTTACTGCACGCCACCCAGCCCAGGTGTGTTCCTGATAAATATACTCAATAAGCTAGAAAGCTTCACACTGTGTAAACATGACTTGCTGCAGTGTGGAAACTGGTTAGTATAGGACCGGTCTGATGTGGGACACCTTGTAAGTGGTAGACTGGCTTAGCAGAATATGATCATATTGTGTGACTAAGATCCCACTTCATTTAAAGGCATTTTTTAAAAAGCAAAAAAAAAATAAAATTTTGCAGCATAAATATAAGTCAATACTATTGCAAGATGTTAATCTCAATTTTATTTGAACTATGTAAATATATTTAGCAGATAGAAGTATATTTGTTTTTGCAGCACAAATATAAGCTCATATTATTGTGAGATGTTTATCCCAATCTTATTAGAAGCTATGTAAGTATATTTGGCAGACAGAAGCATATACTCATATGCCATGAAAGAGTGGACTTAAGTGGTTGGATGTGCACCAAAATATCTTTTGTTGTTTTGTAATTATTTTGGTCACTTTGGTAGCACTCCCACAATATGTGTGTTAAGTTTAAACAGTCCTTTTGTGGTGTGCGTAACCAAAAAACCCCTCTGTTGTGTATATGTATATATATATATATATATATATATATATATATATATATATATATATATATATATAAATATATTTACAGTCCCAAGAAGTTGGAAGGCACTCACTGGGTCTTAATTCAAAGAATATTTCTTTATTGTGATGTTTCGGGGTGTTTGAAAATCCGAAACATCACAATAAAGAAATATTCTTTGAATTAAGACCCAGGGAGTGCCTTCCAACTTATTGGGACTATGTGATACTTTTGAAGTGCACCCTGGGCATAACAGGCAATACTAGCCTATCCACTATCTTACCAGGAGTGCTTTACCTTCTCTGAAAATATATATATATATTACAAAAAATATATCAGTTATATAGAAATATCTGTTTAAAAATAAACAGGACATTTTTTTTCTATGTAAAGAACATTTGAATGTATAATATTCATTGCCATTGTGATATAGCAGTTGGTCTAATGCAGTGTAGGGGTAAGCACGCAAGGGGTAAGTGTTAGGCTTTTTTAGTTTGCACAGTCCATAGAAGTCTATGGGGATAAGAAGTTAATGAGGTTGCAATATCTGAAGTCCTTAAGTTAGTGCACACCAGCTTTTGCTTGCGAGCAAACATTTTACTTTCAACTTGTAATACACGTGCTAACCCACTCACGTTAAAAGTTTACTTCTGGCCATGTTTGTGTTACTGTGTTAGGGATATTTAAAATCTTGCCAACATGGAGATAAAACACACAAAATCTTTCAGATTTTTTTTTTTACCTTGAAATGTAATATATAAAAAAGTACATAGCAACATAAACATTTCTCAAGATAAAAGTTTTTTACATTTTTTACAGGGCCTTGTACAGATAAGACTTATCTTACCTGAGATGTAATTGTGTAAAAACTTAAACACACATGCCTAGATTACGAGTTTTGTGGTAAGGTGAAAAAGTAGCGTTAACAAGTCCTAACGCTGCTTTTTTACGCCTGCTGTTATTACAAGTCTTGCAGGTATAGGTGTACCCCACACTTTTTTGGCCTTACTGCAAACCTACTTACGTAAATTTCGTACAGCCATTTTTCTATGGGACTTCCATAGGGCCGGTATTATGAGTTTGTCCTGAGAGGCCAAAAAGTGAGCAGTACAGCCTCTACCGACAAGATTTCTAACGCATTTTAAAGTCAGTAGTTATGAGCTTTACGCTACAACGCTGTAGCATAAAACTCATAACTAAAGTGCTAAAAAGTACCCTAACACCCATAAACTACCTATCAACCCCTAAACCGAGGCCCTCCTGCATCACAAACACTAAAATAAAAATTTTAACCCCTTATCTGCCGCTCCGGACCGCGCCGCCACTAGAATAAACATATTAACCCCTAAACCGCTGCACTCCCGCCTCACAAACACTGGTTAAATATTATTAACCCCTAATCTGCTGCCCCGCACAACAACGCCACCTACCTACATTTATTAACCCCTATTCTGCCATCCTCAATGTCGCCGCCACTATTCTAAATTTATTAACCCCTAAACCTAAGTCTAACCCTAACACCCCCTAACTTAAATATAATTTAAATAAATCTAAATACAAATTCATATCATTACCTAAATTAATCCTATTTAAAACTAAATACTTACCTATAAAATAAACCCTAAGCTAGCTACAATATAACTAATAGTTACATTGTATCTAGCTTAGGGTTTATTTTTATTTTACAGGCAAGTTTGTATTTATTTTAACTAGGTAGAATAGTTACTAAATAGTTAATAACTATTTAATAACTACCTAGCTAAAATAAATACAAATTGACCTGTAAAATAAAACCTAACCTAAGTTACAATAACACCTAACACTACTCTACAATTAAATAAATTCCCTAGATTAAATACAATTAAATAAATTAAATAAAATTAGCTAAATTGCCCAAAAAAACTAACACTAAATTACAGAAAATAAAAAACAAATTACAAGATATTTAAACTAATTACACCTAATCTAAGAGCCCTATCAAAATAAAAAAGCCCACCCAAAATAAAAAAAAACCCTAGCCTAAACTAAACTACCAATAGCCCTTAAAAGGGCCTTTTGCGGGGGAAATTGCCCCAAATAAATCAGCTCTTTTACCTGTAAATAAAAAATACAAACACCCCCCAACAGTAAAACCCACCACCCACACAACCAACCCCCCAAATAAAAGCCTAACTAAAAAAACCTAAGCTGCCCATTACCCTGAAAAGGGCATTTGGATGGGCATTGCCCTTAAAAGGGCATTTAGCTCTTTTGCTGCCCAAAGCCCTAACCTAAAAAATAAACCCACCCAATACACCCTTAAAAAATCCTAACACTAACCCCCGAAGATTCACTTACCGGGAGAAGTCTTCATCCAAGCTGCAAGATGTCCTCAACGAAGTCGGCAGAAGTGGTCCTCCAGACAGGCAGAAGTGGTCCTCCAGACGGGCAGAAGTCTTCATCCAGATGGCATCTTCTATCTCCTTCCATCCGGCGCGGAGTGGCTCCATCTTCAAGACATCCGGCAAGGAGCATCCTCTTCAAACGACGGCCAACGACTGAATGAAGGTTCCTTTAAGTGACATCATCCAAGATTGTGTCCCTTCAATTCCGATTGGCTGATAGAATTCTATCAGCCAATCGGAATTAAGGTAGAAAAAATCCTATTGGCTGATGCAATCAGCCAATAGGATTGAACTCACATTCTATTGGCTGATTGGAATAGCCAATAGAATGCCAGCTCAATTCTATTGGATGACTTTTAAGGGCAATGCCCAACCAAATGCCCTTTTCAGGGCAATGGGGAGCTTAGGTTTTTTTAGTTAGGCTTTAATTCGGGGGGTTGGTTGTGTGTGTGGTGGGTTTTACTGTTGGGGTGGTTGTTTGTATTTTTTTTACAGGTAAAAGAGCTGATTTCTTTGGGGCAATGCCCCGCAAAAGGCCCTTTTAAGGGCTATTGGTAGTTTAGTTTAGGCTAGGCTTTTTTTTTATTTTTTTTGGGGGGGCTTTTTTATTTTGATAAGGTTATTAGATTAGGTGTAATTAGTTTAAAGATCTTGTAATTTGGTTTTTATTTTCTGTAATTTAGTGTTTGTTTTTTTTGTAATTTAGCTAATTGTATTTAATTTATTTAATTGTATTTAATTTATGTAAGTTATTTAATTGTAGTGTAGTGTTAGGTGTTAGTGTAACTTAGGTTAGGTTGTATTTTACAGGTACATTTTTATTTATTTTAGCTAGGTAGTTAGTAAATAGTTAATAACTATTAAGTAACTATTCTACCTAGTTAAAATAAATACAAACTTGCCTGTAAAATAAAAAATAAACCCTAAGCTAGCTACAATGTAACTATTAGTTATATTGTAGCTAGCTTAGAGTTTATTTTACAGTTAAGTATTTAGTTTTAATTAGGAATAATTTAGGTAATAATAGGAATTTGTATTTAGATTTATTTAAATTATATTTAAATTAAGGGGTGTTAGAGTTAGACTTAGATTTAGGGGATAATAAATTTAATATAGTGGTGGCGATGTTGGGGGTGGCAGATTAGGGTTAATAAATGTAGGTAGGTTGTGGCGACATTGGGGGAGGGAGATTAGGGGTTAATAAATATAATGTAGGTGTCGACGATGTTGGGGGCAGCAGATTAGGGGTTCATAAGTATAATGTAGG
Source organism: Bombina bombina (assembly GCF_027579735.1). Classification (NCBI taxonomy): domain Eukaryota; kingdom Metazoa; phylum Chordata; class Amphibia; order Anura; family Bombinatoridae; genus Bombina; species Bombina bombina. The sequence continues at coordinate 422,966,026 of NC_069501.1, read as the reverse complement.
TGGCTGCAATGTCTGGAGCGGCAGATTAGGAGTTAATAAGTATAATGTAGGTATTGACGATGTTGGGGCCGCAGATTAGGGGTTAATAAGTGTAAGATTAGGGGTGTTTAGACTTGGGGTTCATGTTAGGGTGTTAGGTATAAACATAACTTTAGTTTCCCCATAGGAATCAATGGGGCTGCGTTATTGAGCTTTACGCTGCTTTTTTGCAGGTGTTAGACTTTTTCTCAGCTAGCTCTCCCCATTGATGTCTATGGGGAAATCGCGCACGAGCACATACAACCAGCTCACCGCTCACTTAAGCAGCGCTGGTAATGGAGTGCGGTATTGAGCATAAGTAAAACCCGTAATACCAGCGCTGCAGGGAAGTGAGCGGTGAGAAAAAACTGCACGTTATATATTGTTATTATCATTGTTCAATTGAACTACATATTAATAGTTAATTGTTGTCAAAAAAATTAACACCATATAGCACTCTGAATTACTAAATAACCTATGTGAAGCTCAATAAATCAGGGAAACGTGTTTGTTTTTAGCTGAATTATTTTGCTTTGCTTCACCTTGTTTTTGATATCTTCTTGGATATTTGTCCTTTTATAAACAAAATGTCAACCCTTGTAGTATAGAAGTAGTTAAATTTGACAGCTGTACTAAAATGTTTCCATGAGTATCTCCCTGACCCCCCTGCTGTGGATAAAGCAAACTGTATAAAATGCCCATCTTTGTCTTCTTGGTCTTTTATAGCTGACAAAGAAATGATGGGAGAACGATGGAAAGGGACATTAGTATTGTTATGCAGCCCTAGATCATTCTGAAATTACAGATATATAGCTGTGTCTGCTTTTTCTCCAATTGGGGGTCAGTGGTGTACTGCTTTAACATTATTTGTACTGCAAAACCATACTTTCTTGCAGTACAGCATATCTATCATCTATCTATCTATCTATCTATCTATCTATCTATCACCTACACTATCTATCTATCTATCTATCTATCTATCTATCTACAGTATCTATCATCCATCTATCTATCTATCTATCTATCTATCTATCATCTATCTATCTACATTATATCTATCTATCTATCTATCATCTATCTATCTATCTATCTATCTATCTATCTATCATCTATCTATCTATCTATCTATCTATCATCTATCTATCTACATTATATCTATCTATCTATCTATCATCTATCTATCTATCTATCTATCTATCATCTACACTATCTATCTATCTATCTATCTATCTATCTGCAGTATCTATCTATCTATCTATCTATCATCTATCTATCTATCATCTATCTGTCTACACTATATCTATCTGTCTATCTATCTACACTATCTATCTATCTATCTATCTATCTATCTATCTATCTATCTATCTATTGTCTATCTTTTTTATTATGACTGCATTTTATGGTTTAGCGAGCATAAAACATAACTCTCAATTTGTAATATGAGCATAAACATTCTCTAGTATTTCTGCTTTGCCATTTACTTGTAAAAAAAGATTGTGTGCTATTATGAGCACGGGCCCGCAATATTGTTAGCACAGTGTGCGCTATCAATAGCGCTCCACTTGTAATCTGGGCCTAAATGTTTTGTTATGACTGTATTAAAAATGATTGATTAGCTCTTTTGTACTAAGCTTCAATTGAGTATTATTATTTTTAATTTACATTTCAGATGTTTATACTGTTTGTTTTAGTAATTATTTTGGACTACCAATCTCTGCAAATTCTCAAAATGTGGTGTACAACTACAAAAGTATAGTTTTTTACATCTTGAATCTAAGAGAGGCAATCATCACACTTGTTTCAATAATTCATCAAGAGATTGACAGATAGAGCCATAGGGCTCCATTTACCAAGCAGCGATTGCTGCTTCAAAGGCCAATCGTTTCACGCTTGCTTAAAATGATAGTTAAGTAGTAGTAGTCTTAAGACCGCTGCTCTTTAACCTGTCCATCACCTAAAAGGTGGCAGATTGAAATCATCTCCATCCAATCGGGATGATTGACAGCCCTTACTAGTGGTTGATTGGCCGCTAGCGAGCAAGGGGCCGTATTACACGAGCATTACACAAGCTCCCAGTGATGTCCGGCTGACTTTTTTATAACTGGAGCCCATAATTCTTTCACTGTGCATTTGAAAATAAATAAATAAAACAAAATAAATTAGAAAGGAAGTAGCAATGCTCTGTAGTTTAAGAAAGATTTAAAGGTACAAGCATAGAAATATACCAACATTTCTGTAGATAAATAAAATAATAAAAATTGGCGTCATCATAAGCAGTGAGATTATTCAGCACTATGGGCTGCTCCGGTGCCCTTGCGGGGCAGATTAACACATGCAAGCCTGCTTCCCGCAATGTAAGAAGCCGCGGTCATTTGAAACCACAGAGTGCAGACAAACAGAACCGCTGCCCATATGGAGTGAAGGCGTGCGAACAGCTTCTCAAGTTAAGAAGCTGTCCGCAAGCCTTTTAATACATGAGGTCCTAAATGATTGTAATATACTGTTCTACAGGAAAAACATTTTATCGCTTATATTTATTTTATTATTCAGTACAAATTAAAGGGACATAAAACAAGTTAAGATTGAGACAAATTATAATAATATGTACTTTAATTAATTTACCTGCAAACTTATACTGCAGTACCTCACTATTAACCCTTTATTTTAAGTGTCCGAATTGTACAGCTCTAACCAACCCCCCCCCCCCCCACACACACACACACAATTCCTCTTATGGCTATATATCCCCCGTTGATATTGTAGAATGCAAGACTTTAATAGTCATTATCTACAGGAGCATGTCTAGAAGCAAATATGCTGCTGTGAACTCAAAAATACAATGCCTATGTTTCTGATGTTCACTGATAAGGGGGGTGGATCAGTCTACTCCAGAAAGCACAGCTATGCAAGTCATTTTGCTTATTTTTGAAAATTATTTTAAAATACTTGCCAGCAATTTTTTATGCAAACTATTTTTACTTAATTAGCCCCTTTAGAATATGTACAGAACTCAGCATGTTTTATGGCACTTTAACCCTACAGGAATTATATAAATAATAAATAGACCATTTTAATATTTTTCATGGTATGACATAAGCATGTTTTTTTACTATAATGAATGAAGATCTGAACATTTAATCATTTTAACAAATAAATTAATGCAAAGGTCCTCTGATTTTAAAATGAACAATATTAATCTATCTAAACTCAAAAGGACTGGATCTCCCGATAGATACACCATATAATGTGAATATTGTACATAGTTCGAAACGATCGGCTAGATTACGAATTTTGCGCTAGAGGCTATGCGGTGCTAACGAGCAGTTTTATCTCACCGCTCACTTACCTACAGCGCTGGTATTACGAGTTTTTACAAACCCATCGTTAAAAGACAAGAAGTGGGCGTTGAACAAAATTTTGCTCGTTACCACACTTCAATACCAGCACTGCTTAAGTCAGCAGTGAGCTGGTCGTACGTTGTAAGAATCAACGGGGAGAGCCGGCTGAGAAAAAGTCTAACACCTGCAAAAAAGCAACGTAAAGCTCCTTAACGCAGCCCCATTGATTCCTATGGGGAAATAAAATTTATGTCTACACCTAACACCCTAACATGAACCCCGAGTCTAAACACCCCTAATCTTACACTTATTAACCCCCAATTTGCCGCCCCAACATCGCTGACACCTGCTTTATATTTATTAACCCCTAATCTGCCGCTCTGGACACCTCCGCCACCTACATTATACTTATGAGCCCCTAATCTGCTGCCGCCAACATCGCCAACACCTACATTATATTTATTAAACCCTAATCTGCCACCCCCAATGTCGCCGCCACCTACATACATTTATTAACCCCTAATCTGCCGCCCCCAACGTCGCCGCCACTATACTAAATGTATTAACCACTAAACCTAAGTCTAACCATAACAGCCCCTAACTTATATATAATTTAAATATATCTAAATAAAATTACTATAATTAACTACATTATTCCTATTTAAAACTAAATACTTACCTATAAAAAAAACCCTAATGCCTAGATTTAGAGTTTGGCGTTAGCCATCAAAACCAGCGTTAGGGGCTCCTAACGCTGGTTTTGGGCTACCGCTGGTATATAGAGTCAGTCAGGAAAGAGTCTAACGCTCACTTTCCAGCCGCGACTTTTCCATACCGAAGATCCCCCTACGCCAATTGCGTATCCTATCTTTTCAATGGGATCTTTCTAATGCCGGTATTTAGAGTCGTGGCTGAAGTGAGCGTTAGAAATCTAACGACAAGACTCCAGCCGCAGCAAAAAGCCAGGAGTTAAGAGCTTTCTGGGCTAACGCCGGTTCATAAAGCTCTTAACTACTGTGCTCTAAAGTACACTAACACCCATAAACTACCTATGTACCCCTAAACCGAGGCCCCCCAAATCGCCACCACTCTATTAAATTTTTTTAACCCCTAATCTGCCGACCGCACACTGCCGCAACCTACATTATCCCTATGTACCCCTAATCTGCTGCCCCTAACATCGCCGACCCCTACATAATATTTATTAACCCCTAATCTGCCGCCCCCAATGTCGCCGCCACCTACCTACAATTATTAACCCCTAATCTGCCTGACCGGACCTCACCGCTACTATAATAAAGTTATTAACCCCTAATCTGCCGACCGGACCTCACTGCTACTATAATAAAGTTATTAACCCCTAATCCGCCTCACTCCCGCCTCAATAACCCTATAATAAATAGTATTAACCCCTAATCTGCCCTCCCTAACATCACCGACACCTAACTTCAAGTATTAACCCCTAATCTGCCGACCGGACCCCATCGCTACTCTATTAAATTTATTAACCCCTAAGGCTAAGTCTAACCCTAACACTAACACCCCCCTAAGTTAAATATAATTATTATCTAACGAAATAAATTAACTCTTATTAAATAAATTATTCCTATTTAAAGCTAAATACTTACCTGTAAAATAAACCCTAATATAGCTACAATATAAATAATAATTATATTGTAGCTATTTTAGGATTTATATTTATTTTACAGTCAACTTTGTATTTTTTAACCAGGTACAATAGCTATTAAATAGTTAATAACTATTTAATAGCTACCTAGTTAAAATAATTACAAAATTACCTGTAAAATAAATCCTAACCTAAGTTACAATTAAACCTAACACTACACTATCAATAAATTAATTAAATAAAATACCTACAATTATCTACAATTAAATCTAACACTACACTATCAATAAATTAATTACATAAAATACCTACAAATAAATAGAATTAAATAAACTAACTAAAGTGCAAAAAATAAAAAAGAACTAAGTTACAAAAAAGTTAGAAAAATATTACAACAATTTTAAGCTAATTACACCTACTCTAAGCCCCCTAATAAAATAACAAAGCCCCCAAAATAAAAAAATGCCCTACCCTATTCTAAAATAAAAATAGAAAAGCTCTTTTACCTTACCAGCCCTTAAAAGGGCCTTTTGCGGGGCATGCCCCAAAGAATTCTGCTCTTTTGCCTGAAAAAAAAAATGCAATACCACCCCCCAACATTACAACCCACCACCTACATACCCCTAATCTAACCCAACCCCCCCTTAAATAAACACTAAGCCCCTGAAGATCTCCCTACCTTGAGTCGTGTTTATCCAGCCGGGCACCGATGGACCAAAAGAAGACATCCGGAGCGGCAGAAGTCTTCATCCTATCCGGGCAGAAGAGGAGATCCGGACCGGTAGACATCTTCATCCAAGCGGCATCTTCTATCTTCTTCCATCCGACGACGAGCGGCTCCATCTTCAAGACCTCTGGCGCGGATCCATCCTCTTCTTCCGACGTCCTAAACAGAATGAAGGTTCCTTTAAGGGACGTCATCCAAGATGGTGTCCCTCGAATTCCGATTGGCTGATAGGATTCTATCAGCCAATCGGAATTAAGGTAGGAAAATTCTGATTGGCTGATGGAATCAGCCAATCAGATTCAAGTTCAATCTGATTGGCTGATCCAATCAGACAATCAGATTGAGCTTGCATTCTATTGGCTGATCGGAACAGCAAATAGAATGCGAGCTCAATCTGATTGGCTGATTCCATCAGCCAATCAGAATTTTCCTACCTTAATTCCGATTGGCTGATAGAATCCTATCAGCCAATCAGAATTCGAGGGACGCCATCTTGAATGACGTCCCTTAAAGGAACCTTCATTCTGTGTTAGGACGTCGGAAGAAGAGGATGGATCCGCGCCGGAGGTCTTGAAGATGGAGACGCTCGTCATCGGATGGAAGAAGATAGAAGATGCCGCTTGGATGAAGATGTCTACCGGTCCGGATCTCCTCTTCTGCCCAGATAGGATGAAGACTTCTGCCCGATGATGGACCTCTTCAGCCGCCGCTTGGATCAAGACTTCAGCCCGATGTGGACGTCTTCAGCCCCCGCTTGGGCTTGGATGAAGACTTCGGAGCCTCTATCGGTGATACCCGGCGTGGTGAAGATAAGGTAGGAAGATCTTCAGGGGCTTAGTGTTAGGTTTATTTAAGGGGGGTTTGGGTTAGATTAGGGGTATGTGGGTGGTGGGTTGTAATATTGGGGGGGTATTGTATGTTGGTTTTTTTTCAGTGAAAAAGCAGCATTAGGACCTCTTAACACTGCTTTTTTTACCTTAACGCACAACTCGTAATCTAGCCGACTGTTTGTTCAAGTGCATCAGAAGGTCTTTTATTTATTTTTTTCACTTTCTAATGAATGCTTCTGGTTTTTAAAATTCACAGCTAAAAAGTAAATTGGAGATTTAAATTCCAGAACAGATCATTTGCATATAGATTTCCTTTGTGAACAGATTTATCTGTGCCTATATATTTCTATAGAAAGGAAACCAGAATATATAGAGCTAAACAAACAAAAAAACATCTTGCATGCCCTATGTTGTCTACTATACTTTCATAGAACTTTCTCTTTTATCAACAGCATGAAAACAAAAATGATTCAATAAATTAAATGAGCAAGTAAACCCTTTTTAAGGTCATTTTATGAAGCAATGATCCTTAAATTTCCTTAAATTTGCCTATGCAGTTTTTCAGTTCTCCAAGCCCCCAAGCTACTGAGGAGTAGAGCATTTAATTAGGGAAAGATGTAATGAGGTGTAACCAGGTTGTACAAGGCTATTTAGTGATGTAATGATGAGTTGTATACATATACTCAAATAAAATTACATTTATTTTAATTGGCAAACATCTTGTTTCTGTACCAGGGAGCTACAATCTACTGTATGTATTCTTAAACAAAAATAGCTACCATTAATTGTGCTTGCTGTTGTTCTTATTCATAATAAAACTGACTAATGTACAAAGAAAAAAATAATAATTTAAGATTAGGTAATATAAATTTGCATAGTTCTCTTCATTATGTATGGGGTACATACTTTCTCCTACATTTACAGTTAGGTCCCTAAGAAATTATCTTTTTTTAAGGAAAAATTAGAAACCTGTCTCAAAAGATGATAGGAAGAAATGATAGAGAACGAGCACACTGTGAGAATGAGGCACTATGGCAGTTCTGATGCTAGTTAAATACATAGGGCTAGATTATGAGTGAAGCGCAATATTGCGCTTCAGCAAACGCAATATTTGCACTCCACTCAGTAATACCAGCGCATGTAAATATGCACTGGTATTACAAGTGATGCGAAATGCAAACGCAATCTGGAAGCCTTGTGCTCACGAGAGCTTACATAGGCTTCAATGGGAGCCTCTCTCTGATGCCAATAGACACGCCAAACCACCAAGCGCAGTGCAGGGGGCAATTCGCACAGTGTTGGGCAGCAATAAAAAAATATATATGTATATGAATATATACATATATATTTATGTGTTTATATGTGTATATACACTTGTGAACACATAAATATATATGTATATAAGCATATATACTGAAAAAGAAAACACAGTCCCCCATTGAACTCCATGTAAAGACACTTTCATTGCTGTTTTTTTCTAACACCCCCCCATCCCCTCACTTTAACTGCTTATAAGTGTTTTTTCCATGTAAATTTATAAATAATGTGTTTATTTGATGTTATTGTAATGTCCTCTTTATTTTGGGGGCAATTGGGGAAACTTTTTTTGTAATGGCTGGTTATTTAACCTGCACTCGTAAACGGCAAATTTGCCCAATTATAGGGGAACGTTAAAATAGCGCTTCACTTGTAATCTGGCCCATAGCTGTTAAAGCATTGTCTAATATGGTTCCTAATATGCCAACTAATTAACTTTAAAATTATATGTAATAACTGTTTAATGGATGATATTTACATGCAATCCTGTACACAAACTTTGTAACACACTAACACACTAAGTTGTTTTTTTACTTCCTTTTGTATGGTATTCAAATCCATGAAAAGTTCTGGGATTAGATTTATTTAAGCAGAAAAATTAAAAATTATGGCCTAATTTACAAGTGGAGCGTAGAAATATTAGTGCTTTTTAACACTAACTATGATCAGGTCAAATCCCTAACACTCCTATTCTTATTCTTATTCGTATCACAAGCTTAAAGTCGTACAAGTTGAAAGACTACAATAACACCTGGAGGTGGGATACTGTGACCTTGTTAACTCCCCTTCCCCCTTAGGCTTCTAAGGGGAAAGCTACAAAAGCCTCTTCTGGTTTTCGCTTGCGCACTAACCCAAAGGTGGCTAGGACAACTATGCTAAAGCAGAAGGTGCCTTAAGAAATATTTTAAATACCATTGTTCACATAGAAAAAAGTGTTTTAAATAATAAATAGACTGGTATATATATATAAGTGGGGATAGTCTCTATTCTCTATTTAAGGGGGTTTGTTTTAAATGTATGTTAACTGATCCGGGGTGCTTGGGTGCACTCTGTCCTTGTACTTTTTGTTGTATAACATTGACAAAGGCACAATGCAGTGCCGAAACGTTTGTTTTTTAAACTGATGTAATAAATTCTAGTTTTACATTTTTTCCAAGTGGTAAGGTATTTAAAGTAGTTCAATTTTTTTTTTAAAAAACATTACATTTGTTTAAAATGGATATTCTATAAATATCTATCCCCTAGATTACGAGTTTTACATTCATGTTTTACAGCTGAAAAAATGGCTATTTCAGCATTAAAACAGCAACGCAGCCATTACGAGTATTTTCGGTATAGCTGTACCACAAGCCTTTTTAGCCTGTAACGCAACATCGGCCCTGCACTCGAAAAAATTACGTTTTTGCATGGGATTTCCATAGCGCTGCAATTAGTTCAATGAGTTTTGCGGTGAGGCTAAAAAGCTTGCGTTACAGCCTATACCGACACGATCCATTTCGCAATCTGAGACCAGTAGTTATGAGTTTTACTCAACAAAACTGTTACACAAAACTCATAACTAAACTGTTACAAAGTACACTAACACCCATAAACTACCTAACACTATTTTAAAGTTATTAACCCCTAATCTGCCGCTTTCGACATCGCCACCACTAATAAAATGTATTAACCCCTATTCCCCTAAATCATTGCCACTATACTAAAGTTATTAACCCCTATCCCCCGGCACCCCAACATCGCCCACACTATAATAAAGATTTTAACCCCTATTCCGACTCTCCCCGACATCACCGCCACTAAATAAAGTTATTAACCCCTAAACCTCTGGCCTCCCACATCACTACACTAAATAAACCTATTAACCCCTAAACCGCCACTCCCCCACATCTCCAAAAATAAAATTAAACAATTTACCCCTAAACCTAACAACCCCCTAAGTTTAAATTAAAATTACAATATCCGTAGCTTAAAATAAATAAAAACTTAACTGGGAAATTAAAAAAAACTAAATTTAAACTATAAATTAAACTAACATTAATATCATACTAAAATTAAAATAACTACAAATTAAATAAATTAAATTACAAAAACCTAACCCTACTAAATAAAATTAAATCTACAATTACAAAAAATAAAAAATACTAAAGTGCAAAAAATAACAAACACTAAATTACAAAATTATCCAAAATAAAAAAGAATTACACCTAATCTAACATCCCTATAAAAATAAAAAAGCCCCCCAAAATAAAAAAAAAAACCTAGCCTACAATAAACTACCAATAGCCATTAAAAGGGAATTTTGTAAGGCATTGCCCTAAAGAAATCATCTCTTTTCCCTGTAAAAAATGCAAAGACCCCCCCCCCAACAGTAAAACCCACCACCCAACCAACTTTTGTTGAATTCGTTTCGCACCCTCATACAGTTTTGCCATATATGTGCAAAACACTTCCCATAGATTATCTAATAGAATAGACCACAACAGGGTTGATCACAATCTATAGGGTGAGGTGTTTCATCTCTTTTTATTGCATAAAGGGCCACTTTTCGTTTAAACATAATCTTAACATTGCATTTTTGTCTAAATCCTGCAGTAGCATTCATCTTTTCAGCTCAGAGTGAAAAGCCATATTTTAAACATGGAGTCCAAAAGTTCTCAACAGCTTTTCAAGACCATTTTTGCCTTTTGTAATTAAACACATCAAACCATTTGATAAAGCCCTAAAATGTCAAAACTGGAAACTGCTGTGAACATATTTGGATATATTTGCAAGTATTCTAAGACAATTTAGAATCATTCTATAAAGATGCAAATTTGCAGGACTCTTTGAAATGGCCACTGGAGACATGATATATATGGTATTGATTCAATAATACTCTATTCATCACTATTGCATAGTCCTTCTGCAGTGGCCAGGACAAACATTTACATATGTATATGTAAATTAACATATGTATGTATATATATTGAGTATGTGATAGCAATGGTTTGTAGAAATCTCTTTCTGTCAATGCTTGTTTCTATATCCCACTTGCACTTGCAGTGATTGTCATTATTAGTACATGCGTATCCATAAACGGGTTTTCAAACAAGGTTACATGATTGTGAGGTAAAAAGGTGCCAATTACAATCCGAATCCATTCTCTCTACTGCCTAACCATTTGAATGTTACTTATATCTAGGCATGATAAGCATACTGGGCATGTTTGCACAATGGGCTCCATTTATTAAATGTCAGGTGGACATGATTCACTACTGCTGGGCATCGGATTGTATTGGGATGATTTCAATCCGCAACCTTTTAAGTGGTGGACAGGATAAGAAACAGGGGATCTTAAGACTGTTGCTACCTAACTAGATGGCCTCCCAAGCAGCAATCACTGACTATATTGACACCTTCACTATTTTAAAACTTTTGTAGAAGACTACAAGTCCCTATTAGAAAGAAAAAACTGGATTTTAACAATACTGAAACTATATAAACTAGATATGAAACTACATTTAATATTATAACTGCATAGAAGATATTCTTTTATTTGCTGAGTAAAGATGTATGTTTGTATGTTAACTTTATAGATGCTCTCAATCTGCCTGCTAAAATGTTTCGACCAAAAATAAACCACTTACTTATGTGATCATATATGTGTCTGGAGGGCTTATGTGTCAATCTTGAGAAATGTTAAATCTTCATGCATAGCTTCAAATCTTTATGGTTACTTAAGGCTCAGTATATTTTAGACATAACTTCATAAATGTATAAAAACTAGATACAAAGTTTCAACATCAACACCCTCTTCTGTAGTCTCTGTCTTAGAGTGGAATCAGTCACCCCTGGTTTCATAATAGTTACTAACTGATAATATGTTAAAATAAGTTATATTGTCAAATGAGACATTAGATCAGAAAAAACACCATCTGTAGTAATGTATCTTTTAACAATTCAAGAAGATACAGAATAAAAAGAAAATGATGCGCACAGATTTTGTCAGTTATTGATAATACATTACTGCTCACTCTGGTAGCTAAATGATTATAACAAAAACATTAACACTGTCTTCCAGTATAAAACGTAAGGCATATTAAATATAAAACTACTGAATAAAAAAGTAGTTGTAATATTTAATGTACAAACAACCCAAGCAATTTAAAAAATAAAATTGAAACCAAGCTTTGTCAAGAAGGAGTCTAGGGGATGAAAGGTAGGGAAAAATATTTTAGCCTATGGCCACTTATTGAATTGTCAGGCCTATGAATAATGACAAACATTCCTTTTGCTTTGTTGCCTCATTATTTTACAGCATTTACACAATATTTCTTACTGCTTGGTGCTTAATGATATGCAACTCCTTCAACTACCCATAATTTTAAATAAATTGCCAGAATCCAGGACTTTGGATAAACATTTTGCTTCTTCACAAAACTGCTATAGCAACAGGGTCATGTTACATTGAATTAGAATATCGTTATGGAAACAGAGACTGGCCCAGCTAGGTAACGCAGGGATAATAACCACTCTGTGCAAGTAAGAAAAACAAAAATATTATGTATTGAAGCTTATTAGTTCAAACAAGAATTAAACAGTCTTTTTTTAATTCACTCTGTTTTGCCTTTAAATATAATTTAGCAAATCATAAATTGTTATTGGTTTTGTTTTGTTTTTTGATGGCTACTCCCAAAGTGCTATTTAGGAAAACACAATTAAATGGTTTATAATATTTAATGTTGGCAGAGAAAGCACAACACATGTGTTTAATGACAAAAGAAAAAGTTTTACTAGAAGTTTTACTATCATGTATTTGAATCAAAAACTGTTTGGCTCATGCCTCGTAGGGTAGAGATCTGATGTAGGTACTGTAGATCAATTTATTGTCATGTGCAATAGAAATGGCTTAAAGAATGTCATCAATGGGATGTATCCGTATGCAGGTAAGAGCTTCCCAGGCTTCTCAATTATTATTTTTTTGTTTGTTTGAACTATCCCCTACTCTTGACTTTAATTTGCAAGATCAAGATCCTATATACGTAGTAATAAGTAGTATTGTACCTTTACTGCATATATTATTTACTCTAGGTTGTAAATGTATGGACACTCTTTAATTAGTTATTTCTGTTTATATAGTTGTACTTTCTGATAAAGTATTATTCAATACTTAAGATATTATTATAGTGATGCAAAATATGTTGACACATAATAAGAGACAATAACATCAAAATTAAGCTTGCATCATTCAAATAGCGTATGCATTGTAAACAATGTTCTAATTTGCTTCTATAACATATGTTCAGAAGCAGCAATGTTTTGCTGGGAACTTGCTGATGATTGGTGATTGCAAATATGCGCCTCTTGTCATTGATGGGTTCAGCTAGCGCCCAGAAGTATTGGTGCTCCTAAACCAACTATTAGGATACCAAGAGAATTAAGCACATTTGATAATAGAAGTAAATTGGAAAGTTGTTTAAAATGACATGCATCTAAGCCATAAAAGTTTAATTTTGGGGGACAGAGTTTGGCCACGCAGGCGAATGGCGGCACACTAAGTGAGCTCCTAAACCCTTAGACTAAAAGAACAGTAAAAAATGGCATAATATCCTTCAACTTATGAAAAATTTGCCTGGGGAGTATATTGTAGCTGCCGGACAGTAAATCACTTCAAAAACTGAAAGAGGAGGTCATCGTAGGAGTTTCCTTGGAGGAGCTGCGACGGGAGTCAGGAGTGAGTGAAAGGCTGCTGGCGCTAATCGCTACAAACACTGACACTGGATATGCATTGATCCCTCACCTGAAAATATTTAGCAGAGCTGCTAGTCACTGCCGTTTTCATTGTGGTAAGGGAAGCTGCTCAATACGGTCCTGAGGCCGTTCCCACACAAGCGCGCACGACAGAGCCCTGACAGAGCACACTAGGCCCTGCTGCGCCATTGAGCGGATCACGCGCTGCAGATAAAAGAAGAGCCGGAACCTTACCTGTCAGACAACGGCTATACGGACCAAGCTACTGCTCTTCATGGTCCCAATATTCCCGGCGTATACACGTTGCAGGGCTGCTCTCTCCTGAGGTTATAAACGCATGGTACCTCATTAAGGAGGCAAATACCCCCAGCTCTATTTCAACTAAATGCTCGTAAAAGAGCCTGTTTCCTCACTAAAATAGCGTGACCTGTCCTATGACACCCATTTCCCCTTCTCTGAATAAAAAATAATAAAGAGTGCTAGAAACCTTTCTGATCCCTGCTCTTCATTACTGACTGCTTCAGGAACAGGGAGTTCTTTATGCAATAAAATAAAGGTTCCCTGGCAGCACTACACACAGGGCTAATCTGCAGGTTCTTCATAGCAGTGCTTGAGTTATAAGTCAAATTAAAAGAAAAGAAAAGGGGAAAAAAAAGGGGATGAAAAAGAAAAATAATAAGAAAGTAAAAAGTAAAGGGTTCTAAAAAACTTGCTGATCTGCACTGGTCTATAACACTAAAGCCTTATTGAAGGTTTAGCTAAGTGATGCCTGGTAAAAAGCAAAACAAGGCAGAAACACAAACAACAATAAGCACACTCAATAAATATTTAAAACAAGTGGAGTGCCCAAGCCCCCCTACACCAGACAGTATGGAGGGTCCAACACAAACGCTACCACAACAACAGCGACATGTCGTAGCTCAACAACAACAATCTATCACTAATGAAGATTTGCTACTTTTATCCTCAAAAGAAGATATTAAGAACGCAGTTCAAGAAATGCGAAATCTATTTAACGATCTTAGAAAAGACATCAGCTCCCTGGACAATAGGGTCACGCAAGTAGAAGCAACTCAGATCACCAACACCACCTCTATCCAGAAAAGGGCTATAGAAATACAAGGACAGTCAGAAGTCATTCAACAACTCTCTGACAAGTTGGAAGACCTCGACAACCGGGGCTGTAGAAACAACCTACATATCAGAGGGGTCTCCAAAACGATCCACCCACCAGCAATTGAAGGATACTTGCAGAGTTTGTTCCGCACTCTGAAAGGAACGCCGTCCTCCCCAGATATTGCTATAGAACGAGCCCACAGAGCACTCAGAGCTAGACCTCCTCCAAAGGCTCCCCCCAGGGACATTATTGTGTGCCTCCTTAGCTTTAAGGATAAAGAGGAAATACTTAAATGTGCTCGTACACAACACCCGGTACGACATGCAGGTGAGATCTTCTCCGACCTATCACCAACTACGCTACAAAAGAGAACAGACCTAAGCCATATCACAGCTAAACTGAGATCACACAAGGTTCAATATAGGTGGGGTTTTCCAGTGTCTCTGATAGCCACTCATCAAAACAAAACCGCTATCTACAAACCTGGTTCGGACATTCAAACCTTCTACACGAGCCTGTCTCTGGAAGAGAACCCCATACCTCTGCAAGCTCAAGCTGGTGACCAAATAGATTCAGACCACTGAATATGGTCACAATCATCAACATGAAGAGTCCCCTCAGGAGGGAGGAAGAAGACCTGCACTCAGGCCTCTAGATGATTGCTATTTTTCTGGACAGCCCAAATGAGGATATACATGACTGACCTTTACCTCAATACAGATCAGACAAAATGCCCTCTGGAAAGCATGACGACACAGACTTTAGGGTACCTACTATCATTGTAATTTGCATTGGCCTGAGAATGTGGCCGATTATGCATCTGAAGTACTCTCAGGCACCTTAGCTACTTGGGGAAAAACCTCAAGAACTTTGTTTGCCATGCTTGGCTATATCTTCATTTACCAGCAACATCTTCTGATGGACACTTTGTTACCAAATAATGGACATCCTAGAACAGTATCCTTTCATTATTGCTCTAACCTATTAATGTTTATCTTACAGGTTATGAAACAATGTTATGCCTCATATTTTAATGTTTTGGTTGTGGTTTAGTTGGGTTGACAATTGTTAATGTCTATACACAAGGTTAATATACTGTCAAGGGGTTGTTGGCGACAGTCAAATGTTGCAAATAGTTAGGCCCAGCATGGTTGACTAGATCTACCCCATGACCTTCTTATATAGGACAGTCACCCATTGTGATCTGAGAGATGGTCAGAGCGTCATAACTGACTTAAGAAGGGTGGCTGGTTTGCTCTGTCTTTTTTTTTTTTTTTTTATTGAAGTCTTGCATAAAATGATACAAACAGGGATAATCCATAATCTGAGATACATTGTAATATAGTACAGATTGCTATTGCACAAACCTGGACAACAAGATCATAGGTTGCAATGTCATATGGCAATGAAGAAGAGTGTAGCTTAATCTACTGTAAAGCCATCAATATGGTGTGCAGGTTTATAGCTGGAAATGTGATTATTTGTAAAGAAATAACAAAGTCTGCCGTGAAAAATAGGCATGAAGGGATGGAGCCATCTGACTAGTATAGCTGCTGTGTGGTAGATGTGTCTGGATTAGGAGAGATGAGACTTCGTTTTGTAGTATATCATATAATATTATCTCCTCATAGGACCATAGGTGCTACTCATGAGCCCAAAAATGCTAATAAAATTATTACTCGAGGAGGTGGCATTTTAGGTGGCCTCTCATGGCCAAAGCTTACAAAGGGGGGGGAAGGGCTACAATGTGCAAGAGCCATTCTTAATATTGGAGGGATGGGGTGGGGGAGGCGGAGCCGACCAGGGTAGCCAGAAGAATTAGTAAGGAGAGTAAGGTTAGGGTATGTAGAAATGAAATGGGGACCGTTTTATAAGAAGGATGACTTTTGCGGGAGGGGAGGGGCCTCACAAATGATTTAGTTAAGTTAAAGTTTCTGTCTAAATATGATTGGTGTACACTAATGTGTGGTGTTATAATGCTGTTCTCAATAATGTGGATCCCACCATTTGTCATAGTAGTACCGAAAACGTAATGCTTATTAGCCAAGGCTAGTTTAATAGTTGCAATTGTTCATGAGATGGCATGCAGAATACATTTGACTAGAATCCTATGCTAGTGGGAATGGGATATAGCTTTGTGTAAAACAGTACGGAATTTATGTTCCTAGAATTAAAAATTAATATTAATATGAGTACTATAATGGATGACAAGACAAACTGTAGAGTTACATATCTGAGTGTTCTCCATATAACCTCGTTATGTGAAAAGTTTCTACAGGTGTGTAAGCAGTATAAGCTACCACGTGTTGAGGAGCTGGGCTACCAACAAGCTCTATCAGAAGATCTTATAATTGCTCGAGAGATGACATGTAAGATACATTTAACTAGGACTATAGACTAATAGGGATGGAGTATAATTTTGTTCAGTGTATTATATGATCTGAGAAACCAATTCTAGAACCATATACTTAAATATGCCCCAAATAACCTCATTATGTAGAAAGCAACCTTATATCCCATGATGTTTACAGAATGCATTTAGCAGGAAAATTTATGAATGTATGACCTGGGGACGACTTAAAGGTGTATGAATATTTGGTCACATGATGCATAGAGTCCCTCTAGTAAACTGGTATTAACAGGGGTTGTGGAAAGATTGGGGCTAAGTATCTTCAAACATAAACTGAGGAACGATCACATGATAGTAACATTGTTACTAAAATAACATTAGGGGGATATGAAACTGTTAGGTATAGTGGGTATTTCATGTCTCCATTAACATAAAACAGATTATCCTGAGCTTCCTGTGGGTTAGTACAACTCCAGGGCATCAGATATTTTGAGAACCTAAAAGAGAACTAAAGGTAGACCTCTATATAAGCATTATGTAGCTAGATCATATTGTGCGGTAAGGCCATTGAGCTCCAGCTATCTTAATGAATACTTCTATCTTCCATTAACAAATGTCATTAGTAAACAATAGGTTAAACGTATCCTTATGTGTATGGTAATGTCAAAACTTGGAAGTCTAAGAATAAAGGAAACTGACTAGACATATATAAAACAATGCTCTACTACACTATGTACTTAACAAGGCAAAACATCAGGCGTGAAAACATTATAAACAAAACAACCCCTTGCTACTATCAGGAATCACATGAAGGTTTCATACCTCTCTAACATAGATAACAATAAGATGGTGTCCCCTTTCACATGCTAAGGGTTTATCCCTTTAGCCAATGCCCATTCTTCTGAGAAGTACAAATTGAAAGTCACTGTAAGTTACTGAGGGGTACCAACTATCATCGGTTGTTGCGCTATAGTGCCAAGTCTGGATACAATCACTAAGAGAATACAGTCCCAGAAGAAATTGAGGCCCAAACTCCAACAGTCTAGAACCCCAGCAGTCAGCGCTGGGCAGTTCCCACCACTCCAGCTGGGTGGGTAAGGTGTATGGGCAGGTAGCGGGACCAGGAGCAGAAATAGCTGCGATACACCCCAGCTCTATACCATAGGACCCAATTACATGAAAAGTTAACAGACCTCCATGTCCCAGGCTGTCACTCCGGGGATCCTCTTCAAAGTGCCTCTTCCTTAGAAGGCGCAGGGAGGGTGTCTTGTATGTAAGGCGAGGTGGTGTCCGCATGGCTCTCTGTTAAATTCACAATAGTAAGCTGAGGGCTCAGGTGCTTTGTGGAGTGGTTAGACCACTCAAGTTGTACCATATGACAGAGCTCAAGCCCAGTATCAGTCGGCCAGGGTGCAACCGCTGTGGATTTCCTCTGGGTATCAGGGTCTAGTGTGTCAATCTGTGTGCTATTAGGTGGGGCCATCGGATCTTGTCTAGGAGTAAGCTCATCTGTGAGATCTGAAGTGCCATCAGTGATATTTAGCAGAGAGGGGTGAACCGCAGTCTCAGATGCCTTCCAATCTTGTTGTCTGTGAGGCAACAATACTGCCAGCCTGTCTCTTATAGCGGCCAGATCCTGCTTTAACTCACTGTAATAGGTTTGAAGGGATTGTTCTGTCCTATTCTCCCATCTATCCAGAAACTCCATTCTAAACCAAAATGGTGATTTGCGCCCTTGTAGCTATACACTTGGTACCGGCTTTAGGAGCTGTTCTTCTGTAAAGCTCGCCTGTAACTCTCTCAACACATAGGAGACAATATAGACTCGATGACAACTCCAAATAATTTCTGAGAAGGGTTCTCCCATAGGTATATAAATTCACTATATAGTACTATAAATGAGGAGCTCTAGAGATACATGTCTGCTTACTTAGCTAGTCGGCTCCGCCCCCGGTTTGCTCTGTCTTTAACTAGCATTCCCACACTCTCCCCCTGTCCCTCTTCTCTTCCTCCCCCCATACACCACAATCCTCTCTCGGCTCTTCTTTTCTCCTCCTCTTCTCAATACAACGCCCTTAGACCTTTTTCTTTCAAAACACAAGCTACAAATTACGCATCTCCCATTCCCCTTCCACTCTCTATAGTTATATCTTCCAAATAATGCCATAGAGAAGTTAATCGCTTGGATGAGACTCTTGTATCGCCAAGAGTATCTCACCCTCTTATTTTGTATTAGTCTAGGGGTTGCTACCCCTGCTCTAATTGTTTGTTATTACACTACATTTGTCTACTGATTGCTTGTACTGGACATTATCTTATTTGTAGTGTTCTGTTTGAATTCTATTGTGTACCGGACACTCCCACTCTCCTTCCTTCTATCTTGATCTCACTTTTTCCTTGCTTTTCCCCCATCCTTTCTCTTTCCCTTTTTTTTTTTTTTTTTTTAACATGAATGCTCACGGGAGCAAATTTGGTTCTCATGGGCTTACTTTTACCACTATAAATGCAAAAGGATTGAACAGCCCAGGTAAGAGGTCAATAGCTTTCAGAGCCTTAAAAAATTTGCATAGCCATGTACTTTTTTTTCAGGAAACACATTTCCGCAGGGGCATAGAGCCCAAATGGTTTAATGTAGAATACCCAACGGCCCTTTTTGCATCAAGCACAGCTAAAAGATGCAGAGTTGGAATTTTAATTCATCGCTCCATCCCTTTAAAGATCACGCATACAGAAAAAGACCCAGAAGGTAGATACTTTATACGACTGTCAAATAACTCTGGCTTTAATATATAGCCTGAACACAGACCAACACCTCTTTATGGTCAAAATCTCAAAACTCCTTTTAGATGTGGCAAAGGGCCCTATATTCCTCTCTGGAGATTTCAACCTGTCTATGGAGGCACAGCTTGATACCTCCAATGGAACTACTAGCACTTCTCCAAAGATTACAAAATCAGTGAAGAGTGCACTCTCAAATCTAATGCTGCATGATATATGGAGGTCATTACACCCCTCGAGTAAGGACTTCACATACTATTCGCCCCCACACAACAAATACTCCTTAAACACAAGGCGCGCCTTAACAAACAACACAGAATTCAACACACGCAATTGATTGAATCCATCACTCAACTAGAGGGACTACATAAGACTAATCCATCAGACATGGAAACTAAAGAAACACTAGAAAATAATAGGAAAAAACTAAATGATCTTATGAGAAAAGCATTCCAGCGTACATAGAAAGCAGCAATATTACAAAGCAGCAATATTATGAGGGGGGCAATAAGCCAGGGAAACTGTTAGCAAGAACAATCCGTAGAAAACAACTAAAAACGCATATACACTTCATACAAGACCCTGATGGATCTACATTAAAGAGTAGTAAACAAATCGCTAATTCATTTCACTCCTACTATAAGGCGCTGTATAATATAAATGATAAGACCAACATTAGGGACAATTCTTCCGACACTCTGCGTAGGCAACAAAAGATAGACCAGTACTTGACTGATTTGGGCTTACCACAGTTAGAATCTGAACACAAAGACAGTCTAGACGCACCTATTTCAGGAGAGGAACTTGCTCAGGCCATAAAAGATTTCCCAAATGGGAAGAGCCCAGGCCCAGATGGGTTTTCCCCAAAATACTTTAAGCTTTTTATAAAGTCCCTGAGCCCTATGTTGCTCTTACTCTTCAATAGCCTAATTACCAATCCCACACTAGCAAGTTCGATGCTGGAAGCCCATATCGCAGTCATCACTAAACCGGGAAAACCTCCTACATCCCCTGCAAATTTTAGGCCCATCTCCTTACTTAACATGGACATTAAAATCCTAGCCAAAATACTAGCAAATCGCCTTAATAAATATCTCCCGAATTTGATCTCCACGGATCAAGTTGGGTTTTTCCCAGGCCAAGAGGCGCGTGATAACACCAACAAAATAATACAACTAATAAATCATGCACAAGTAAAAGGTATCCCTATGGTGCTCTTTGCGACCGATGCGGAAAAAGCTTTTGATCGCGTTGATTGGCTTTTTCTATGACAAACTATGAAAATAATGAATTTTGGCGAATCTTTTATCAACATGACCTTCGTGCTATATTCGTCCCCAAATGCTCGCGTTAGGATAAATGGCACTCTTTCCGAACCTTTTTCCACATCTAACGGGACTAGACAGGGGTGCCCCATCTCTTCGCTACTTTTTGCCCTATCAATAGAAGCACTAGCACACAAAGTTAGGAAGAATCCAAACATTACAGGTATACAGATTGGGGATTCGGAATACAAACAGGCACTTTATGCCGATGACGTCCTTTACACCCTTACGAACATTGACACCTCGATCCCTGAACTCTTGAAAGAAATTACTGATTATGGCTCACACTCTAATTTCCATTTAAACATCACAAAGTCAGAACTTCTTAATATTAATGCAACTCAAGAACACATACAATCCTTAGCAGCAGAATTCAAAATCCCAATAGCTACTTCTAAACTTAAATATCTCGGCATATACCTTTCAGCGAACCCTTAAAACCTCTATATATACAATTATTTGTCCTTGAGGAAAGATATAATCAATGACCTTTCTTCCTGGAAGAATAAATTATTGTCCTGGTTGGGGAAAATAGGAATAATCAAAATGAACATACTGCCCCGTATTTTATATGTCTTACAGACTGTTCCGGTTTCCCTACCTAGAGACTTTTTGCCTCAATTACAGAGGATTTTAGAATGATTTATATGGTCTGGGGTAAAACCCAGAATACCAAGGAAGACATTATATCTCCCTCGTGACAGAGGTGGGCTGGGATTTCCTGATCTGGCTTTATATAGATGGGCTATACAACTACAGAGACTGACCGAATGGTCACATAATACAACACAGAAACAGTGGGTCAGACTAGACGGACAAATCTTTCAACTTCACAATGTGGGCACTCTGGCCTGGATACCGGCGCTGAAGCACCCGGACTTACTCAATAAATACCATCTAACATCAGAAACACTACTCGAATGGGATAGACTTATGGCAACTAGTACACATCTATCCTCACCAGCATCTCCAATGATACCAATCATTGAGAATCCTGAGCTGCCTTATTATGCGCTAAGTAAGCGCTTATGCGCTCCATATAGCCTGAGACTAGGCATTCTACACTTTGCATTAGAAAATGGTAGGCTTTGCACACAACAAATCATGACGGAACGACACGGGGCACTTTTCTCATCTTGGTTACGATACCATCAGTTAGCTCACTTTCTGTCACATCATGGTCACAGACATAATTTTAATAGGGACCTCACACCATTTGAGTTACTGTGCACAAGTACTCACCCCCCAAAAAAACTAATATCAAAGTTATATAAACTGCTTTTAATCCCCCCTGATGTGCAGCTACCTTCTTATACTAGAGCCTGGAACAAAGACCTTAATCATTTGATTGACGAGGAGGACTGGCTCAAGTCATTCAGACTAATAAAATGCTCCTCTGTTTCATCTAGAGTACAGGAGATTCAGCTTAAATTACAGACCAGGTGGTATTACACCCCAGCTAGACTGCATCTGTTTTTTCGTACAGCTAGTGCTAAGTGTTGGAGAGGGTGTGGGGAGGTAGGCACACTTCTGCACATCTGGTGGACATGCTCGAAGTTGACTAATTACTGGACGATAGTTTTAACAGACATATCGACTAGACTGAGCCTGCACATCCCACATACACCTGAAACAATTTTATTTGTACATCTTCCCAACACTAAACTAGACCACATACGAGCCGGCATCTAAACTTTCATTCTTGCATTTCAAATAAAGATTCCAAGAGAATGAAGAAAATTTGATGATAGGAGTAAATTAGAAAGATGCTTAAAATGCCATGCTCTATCTGAATCACAAAAGAAAAAAATTGGGTTCAGTGTCCCTTTAAAAACGGATTTTTAAACAACATGTTTAAGATTTTATGAATCTAGAGAAGGTCAAGAATGCATGACTAGAGAACTCTCTTGGTATCTGTGTACTTTATCCCATTTGCTGTGGCTATTCAGATACCATAAAGTAAAATATTTTTGTCCGTGCTCTAACCATTGCTTGTAAATCAATGTGTAAAGACTATGGGGCCGATTTATCAATGTCTGGTGGACATGATATGCTGTAGCGAATTATGTCAGCCAGACATTGCTGAATGCTGTCAGCATTTAACATTGCACAAGCAGTTCTGGTGAAATGCTTGTGCAATGCCGCCCTCTGCAGATTCGTGGCCAATTGGCTGCTAGCAGGGGGTTTCAATCAACCTGATCGTAAACAATCAGGGGGATCGATGTCCGCAGCCTCAGAGACAGCGGACGAGTTAAGGAGCAGCTTAAGAGTTTTCGGTGAGCCTGAAGGCTCATGCGGAAACAAGGGTATCAGATACGATTGGTATGATTGACACCCCCTACTAGTGTCCAATTAGCTGCGAATGTGCAGGGGGCGGCATTGCACAAGCATTTCACCAGTGTATGCTGTCAGCATTTAGCAATGTCGGGCGCACATGATTCGCTACAGCGAATCATGTCCGCCCGCCATTTGATAAATCTACCCCATAGTCTTGAGCGAGTCTACAGAGGCAAATTATGGGGAAAGCAGGCAAAATCAATTATAGATATAAACTGTATTTTTCCTTTCATTATACATAATTAAACATGTTATGGGGGATTCATTTTGTTTTTTAATGTCTCTTTAATGGTAACAAGGCATGAACTAATAAATGCAAGTCTTGTTAGATAAGTATATGAGCCATTCTTGTCTCAGCAACTGCATGCTTGCTGTAGTCATTTTATGTTATAGAAGAGAAACAAATTAAAACTTAATTGCTCCCTTGTTATGAAGTGTTGCTTCAATAAACTGTGACTCACAATCACATAACTGACTTTCTCAAAAGCTTTAAGGGCTTGAGGTTTTAATTGAACGGTTAGACTATAAGTGCTTAAATTGTCAGATAAGGATTCATCAGCTTTTTCTAATGCTGTCACTTCATGATCATTTAATAATTTATTTGCAAATTACATTTTCATATGAATCAGTGTTAAAAATAATACATTTGTAGAGAACAAACATTTCTTTCATGTAATTGGCAAGAGTCAATGAGCTAGTGACGTATGGGATATACAATCCTACCAGGGGGGGCAAAGTTTCCCAAACCTCAAATTGCCTATAAATACACCCCTCACCACACCCACAATTCAGTTTTACAAACTTTGCCTCCTATGGAGGTGGTGAAGTAAGTTTGTGCTAAGATTTCTACGTTGATATGCGCTTCTCAGCATTGTTGAAGCCTGATTCCTCTCAGAGTACAGCGAATGTCAGAGGGACGGGAAGGGAGTATCACTTATGATTATGATGATTTCCCTAACGGGGGTCTATTTCATAGGTTCTCTGTTATCGGTCGTAGAGATTCATCTCCTACCTCCCTTTTCAGATCGACTATATACTCTCAATTTACCATTACCTCTACTGATAACTGTTTCAGTACTGGTTTGGCTATCTGCTATGTGTGGATGGGTGTCTTTTGGTAAGTATGTTTTTTATTATTTAAGACACCTCAGCTATGGTTTGGCACTTTATGCATTTATATAAAGTTCTAAATATATGTATTGTACTTATATTTGCCATGAGTCAGGTTAATGTATTTCCTTCTGCAGACTGTCAGTTTCATATTTGGGGAAAATGAACATTTTTTAAGAATTTTTTTTCTTACCTGGGGTTTAGTCTTTTTATCAATTGACTACTTCTTGCAAACTGAGGGCGGTATTAGGCCCGCAGGTGCGTCAAATGCTAGACTTTATTGCGTAATTTTTGTCGCAAGAATTTTTTGGTGCGAAAAATACGTCTATGACGCAACTTCATCATTTCTGGCGTCATGGTTGACGCCGGAGCCTTACACACGGTTGCGTCATTAGTGACGCGAGTGTGTCATTTCTGGTTATTATTGGCACCAAAAAAGTTTTCAGTTACGTTGTGCGCCAAACTTTTTCATTATTTTAATACCCCATTGATGTTTGCCTCTTGCCTTTTTCTCTATCAGAGGGCTATGCTTTTTGAATTTTTTTCCCATTGCTGAAACTGTCATAAAAGGAAATTGATAATTTTGCTTTATATGTTGTTTTTTCTTTTACATTTTGCAAGATGTCTCAATCTGATCCTGCCTCAGAAGTTTCTGCTGGAACATTGCTGCCTGAAATCGGGTCTACCAAAGCTAAGTGCATTTGTTGTAAGATTGTGGAAATTATTTCGCTGAATGTCATTTGTAATAGTTGTCATGATAAACTTTTACATGCAGATAGTGTGTCCATCAGTAATAGTACATTGCCAGTTGCAGTTCCTTCAACTTCTAATGTACATGATATACCTATGAATTTTAAGTAATTTGTTTCTGATTCTATCTAGAAGGCTTTGTCGGCATTTCCACCTTCTAATAAACGTAAAAGGTCTTTTAAAACTTCTCACTCAGTTGATGAAATTTCAAATGACCAACAACATAATAATTTATCCTCCTCTGATGAGGATCTATCTGATTCAGAAGATCCTTCCTCAGGCATTGACACTGACAAATCTACTTATTTATTTAAAATAGAGTATATGCGTTCTTTATTAAAAGAAGTGTTAATTACTTTGGATATTGAGGTAACCAGTCCTCTTGACGTTCAGTCTAATAAATGTTTAAATGCTGTTTTTAAACCTCCTGTGGTTTCTCCAGGGGGTTTTCCTATTCCTGAGGCTATTTCTGATATGATTTCTAAGGAATGGAATAAGCCAGGTACTTCTTTTATTCCTTCTTCAAGGTTTAAAAAATTGTATCCTTTACCAGCAAATTCTATAGAGTATTGGGAAAAAATCCCAAAGTTGATGGGGCTATTTTTACTCTTGCTAAATGTACCACTATTCCTATGGAAGATAGTACTTCCTTTAAGGATCCTTTAGATAGGAAGCTTGAATCTTATCTAAGGAAGGCCTATTTATATTCAGGTCATCTTCTCAGACCTGCAATTTCTTTGGCTGATGTTGCGGCTGCATCAACTTTCTGGTTGGAAAATTTAGTGCAACAAGAATCGGATTCTGACATATCTAGCATTATTCGCTTACTGCAATATGCTAATCATTTTATTTGTGATGCCATTTTTGATATCATCAAAATTGATGTTAGATCCATGTCTTTAGCTATATTAGCTAGAAGAGCTTTGTGCCTTAAATCTTGGAATGCTGATATGACATCAAAATCTAGATTACTATCTCTTTCTTTCCAATGTAATAATTTATTTGGTTCTCAGTTAGATTCTATTATTTCAACTGTCACTGGGGGAAAGGGAGTTTTTCTGCCTCAGGATAAAAAACCTAAGGGTAAATCTAAGGCTTCTAACCATTTTCGTTCCTTTCATCAAAATAAGCAACAAAACTCAATCCTCCCCCCAATGAATCTGTTTCCAATTGGAAGCCTTCCTCAAATTGGAATAAATCCAAGCCATTTAAGAAACCAAAGTCAGCCCCTAAGTCCGCATGAAGGTGCGGCCCTCATTCCAGCTCAGCTGGTAGGGGGCAGATTAAGGTTTTTCAAGGATATTTGGATAAATTCTGTCCAAAATCAATGGTTTCAGAGCATTGTCTCTCAAGAGTATCGAATAGGATTCAGAGTAAGACCTCCTGTGAGAAGATTTTTTTCTCTCACGTATCCCAGCAAATCCAGTAAAAGTTCAGGCTTTCCTGAAGTGTGCTTAAGACCTGGAGTCTTCAGGGGTAATCATGCCAGTTCCTTTTCAGGAACAAGTTTTGGGGTTTTATTCAAATCTATTGATTGTCCCAAAGAAGGAAAATTTATTCAGACCAGTTCTGGAT
The DNA here is from genome assembly GCF_027579735.1 of Bombina bombina. Classification (NCBI taxonomy): domain Eukaryota; kingdom Metazoa; phylum Chordata; class Amphibia; order Anura; family Bombinatoridae; genus Bombina; species Bombina bombina. Next base: position 422,939,097 of record NC_069501.1, on the reverse strand, counting down.
CTGAAAATTTTGAATCGTTATGTAAGAGTACCAACTTTCAAGATGGAGGACTATTCTGCCTTTTGTTCAGCAAGGACATTATATGTCCACAATAGACTTGCAGGATGCATACCTTCATATTCCGATTCATCCAGAACATTATCAGTTCCTGAGATTCTCTTTTCTAGACAAGGATTACCAATTTGTTGCTCTTCCATTTGGCCTAGCAACAGCTCAAATAATCTTTTCAAAGGTTCTAGGTGCCCTTTTCTCTGTAATCAGAGAACAGGGTATTGCAGTGTTTCCTTATTTGGACGATATCTTGGTACTAGCTCAGTCTTTATGTTCTGCAGAATCTCACATGAATCAACTAGTGTTGTTTCTTTGGAAACATGGTTGGAGGATCAATTTACCAAAAAGTTTCTTGATTCCTCCGACAGGGGTCACCTTTTTAGGCTTCCAGATAGATTCAGTGTCCATGACTCTGTCTCTAACAGACAAGAGATGTTTAAAATTGGTTGCAGCCTGCTGGCACCTTCAGTCTCAGTCATTCCCTTCAATGGCTATGTGCATGGAAGTTTTAGGTCCCATGACTGCAGCATCGGACACGATCCCCTTTGCTAGTTTTCACATGAGACCTCTACAGCTTTGTATGCTGAACCAATGGTGCAGGGTTTATACAAAGATATCACAATTAATATCCTTAAATCCCAATGTACGACACTCTCTGACGTGGTGGATAGATCACCATTGTTTAGTTCAAGGGGTTTCTTTTGTTCGACCAACCTGGACTGTGATCACAACAGATGCAAGTCTTTCAGGTTGGGGAGCTGTTTGGGGATCTCTGACAGCACAAGAAGTTTGGAAATCTGAAGAGGCGAGATTACCAATAAATATTTTAGAACTCCGTGCAATTCTCAGAGCTCTTCAGTTTTGGCCTCTGTTAAAGAGAGAATCGTTCATTTGTTTTCAGAAAGACAATATCACAACAGTGGCATATGTCAATCATCAGGGTGGGACTCACAGTCCCCAAGCTATGAAAGAAGTATCTCGGATACTTGCTTGGGCGGAATCCAGCTCCTGTCTAATCTCTGCGGTGCATATCCCAGGTGTAGACAATTGGGAGGCGGATTATCTCAGCCGTCAGACTTTATATCCAGGGGAGTGGTCTCTCCATCCAGATGTGTTTTCTCAGATTGTTCAGATGTGGGGTCTTCCAGAGATTGATCTCATGGCCTCTCATCTAAACAAGAAACTTCCCAGATACCTGTCCAGGTCCAGGGATGTTTAGGCGGAAGCAGTGGAGGCGCTGACACTTCCTTGGTGTTATCAACCTGTTTATATCTTCCCACCTCTAGTTCTCTTTCCAAGAGTGATCTCCAAAATTATCATGGAACAATCGTTTGTGTTGCTGGTGGCTCCAGCATGGCCACACAGGTTTTGGTATGTGGATCTGGTTCGGATGTCCAGTTGCCAGCCTTGGCCACTTCCGTTAAGGCCGGACCTACTGTCTCAAGGTCCGTTTTTCCATCAGCATCTCAAATCATTAAATTTGAAGGTATGGAAATTGAACGCTTAGTACTAAGTCATAGAGGTTTCTCTAACTCAGTGATTAATACTATGTTACAAGCTCGTAAATCTGTCTCTAGAAAGATTTATTCCAGAGTTTGGAAGACTTACATTTCATGGTGTTCTTCTCATAAATTCTCTTGGCATTCTTTTAGAATTCCTAGAATTTTACAGTTTCTTCAGGATGGTTTGGATAAGGGTTTGTCTGCAAGTTCCTTGAAGGGACAAATCTCTGCTCTTTCTGTTTTATTTCACAGAAAGATTGCTATACTTCCTGATATTCACTGTTTTATACAGGTTTTAGTTCGTATTAAGCCTGTCATTAAATCAATTTCTCCTCCTTGGAGTCTTAATTTGGCTTTGAAGGCTTTACAGGCTCCTCCATTTGAGCCTATGCATTCTTTGGACATTAAACTACTTTCTTGGAAAGTGTTGTTCCTTTTAGAGTTTCTGAGCTATCTGCTCTTTCTTGTGAGTCTCCTTTTCTGATCTTTCATCAGGATAAGGCAGTTTTGTGGACTTCTTTTCAATTTTTACCTAAGGTTCTGAATTCTAACAACATTAGTAGAGAAATTGTTGTCCCTTCCTTGTTTCCTAATCCTAAGAATTCTTTGGAAAGATCCTTAAATTCTTTGGATGTGGTAAGAGCTTTGAAATATTATGTGGAAGCTACTAAAGATTTCAGGAAGACTTCAAGTCTATTTGTTTTATTTTCTGGTCCAAGGAAAGGGCAGAAGGCTTCTGCTATTTCCTTGGCTTCTTGGTTGAAACTTTTGATTCATCAAGCTTATTTGGAGTCTGGTCAGGCCCCGCCTCAGAGAATTACAGCTCATTCTACTAGATCAGTCTCCACTTCGTCGGCCTTTAATAATGAAGCTTCAGTTGATCAGATTTGCAAAGCGGCGACTTGGTCCTCTTTGCATACATTTACTAAATTCTACCGTTTTGATGTATTTGCTTCTTCAGAAGAAGTTTTTGGTAGAAAAGTTCTTCAGGCAGCTGTTTCAGTTTGATTCTTCTGCTTTTGATTTAAGTTTTTTTCTTTCATTTATGAGAATAAACTTATTTTTTTGGGTTGTGGATTAATTTTTTCAGCGTAAAATGTCTGTTTTTGTTTTTATCCCTCCCTCTCTAGTGACTCTTGCGTGGAGTTCCACATCTTGGGTATTGCTATCCCATACGTCACTAGCTCATGGACTCTTGCCAATTACATGAAAGAAAACATAATTTATGTAAGAACTTACCTGATAAATTCATTTCTTTCATATTGGCAAGAGTCCATGAGGCCCACCCTTTTTATGGTGGTTATGATTTTTTTGTATAAAGCACAATTATTTCCAAATTTCTTTTGTTGATGCTTTTTACTCCTTTCTTTATCACCCCACTGCTTGGCTATTCATTAAACTGAATTGTGGGTGTGGTGAGGGGTGTATTTATAGGCAGTTTGGGAAACTTTGCCCCTCCTGGTAGGATTGTATATCAATGTGGAGTGGACATGATCTGCTATATCGGATCATGTCCGCTTGCAAAATCATAAATATGCCCCTATATTTTTGCCTTAAGATTTGTGTTTTTTTACGTGTAATAAGAAAGGACTGGTTCCTATACTATAAGATCTTAGTTTTTTCTAGGATTGTTTTCTATTTCTTAAAAACTGTACATAATTATTTACCCTACATAGATAATATACGCTAACAGACAAGCTCTGAATGCCAATGAACTTCCCAAGACATTTAATTTTAAACCATTCACATACAATAACATTAGATATAAAACATTGTTAAGTCAGCTAATATTCAGTTTTATACATTCCCTAATTTAAACTAAAAAACAAACCTCTTAAAATCCTTACTAACGTTAACAAACTCACATTTAGAGACCATGCAAGCCAAATTGGCTGATTCTGATAATAATTTTAAGCATAATAGTACATTTTCATATCACTGTAATGTTTAAAAACTCTGTATGTAAAGTAAAAAGTAAATAGATGGCGCACCTGAAACACGATGCGTGCTAACTTTAGGACTTCAGATATTGTGACCGCGTTAACTTCTTCTTTTAATAGACTTCAAAGAAACCCTATCATTCATTGCTTGCAACCAAAGGTTGTTAAGTAGTTATGAATATTTTACATTGCAATGTTTTTCACATAGTAGAAAATGTTATTTTTATACACAGTATAGAGATACAGTATATATATATATATATATATATATATATATATATATATATATATATATATATATATATATATATATATATATATATATATAGTATGTATATAAGGTTTGTCCTCTTTAAATAAAAAGTCTTCTTTGTTCTCCCCATTGGTTTAAGTATTAAGAGGTTTGTCAATACTTAACTGTGTATTTAAAAGAAGTTTGCGGTCTTCAAACAGAATTTATAATTGTCTTACTCTGAAAATATACACTTAAATGAAGAACAATAAATTAAAACCACATGATTCCCTAATTTTGTAATATTGGTTTAATCTTAATGTAACAAATTGGATTACACTGTGACTATGTAACAATATCAGTAATTGCCAGTTAAAATGGCTACAAGATATTAAGGCCATGAAGTAACCTATAGAATAAATGGGAGGCCCCATGTGTAATGGAAGTTTTTGGCTTCAAGACATGAAATCAGTGTGGTAGTAATGAAATCTGTAGTGCTTGTGGAGCTAGATCCACAAATAATTGACTTGGTGTTTTCAAATAGTATAGGTTGTTGCCGTCATTATATCTTCCTTATCCTTTCTTATCATTGAAAGACATCTCTGGGTGGGGCTTTATCTGTTGGTCATGGACTGAGAGTCTAACAGTTCTGTAGAATCTTTTGACATGCTTTTAAGATGCTAGGAACAAATGTTGGGTATATGGTTCTAACTTTTCCGAGGATTCACAGCTTTAAATATTATTCCTTCAGTTTCTGTTTTCTAGATCCTCCAATTTCTCATTAGTTTGTGAAATTTGGCCATCTTGTGTGTTTATTTAATGATTCATATATTACTGATCTGTCCCTTGTACTTCCGTCCCTTAAATTATTAAAGATTAAACTCTGGAGCCAATGTCTGTGATTTTAAACTCCAAAATCTGTTAAATAGGTTGGCTAAATCATTTTTGATGGCAGATATGTGAGAAAGCTCTTAGGTATTTTACAGATATAAGTAGCTTCACCTGCCTCTTTATCAGAGCTATACATCAATAGCTGTAGAGGCAGATGGGGCCAGTATATTGAAAACAAATTGTTAACTGAAGAGGAAGCTGCTTGGACTGATCTGTGATTACTATTAGGTTTAGGAAGCCATTTAGGAGACATAATGGCCACCGTGGAATGTTTACAGAAATTATACTTAATATTGAATATTGAAAGGAGCAGCATTTTGATCAAGTTGAGTATAAAGTCTCAGAGTGTTATTTCAGTCTATTAACGCTGCATCTATGTAGCTTTTTATTGTCAGGTATTGATAGATAAATTTTACAGTAACACTTTGGCTTCAGCATAAGTAAAATGTAGCTGGTTGAATCTATACCCAATGTATAGTGATGCAGCCTATGTCAGCAGGTTATTAATTGTGATATGGATGAAAGTGTGTTTTTCAGTTTGTTCTGGCCACTGCATGTGTAAGATGGTGGATGCCCTTGTTCTCTCTCTCTGGCAATTTAAAAGGCTGGTTCTATGCACTCCGTTAGAATTAGCCTGTGCTTCCTCGATAATCAGTCGGCTGCGTAAGGCCTCCTGTATCCTCTCCTGGTTGCTGGGTGTTTGTCTGTGGTCAGTGGTAACCCATGTCTCTGATAGCCTCTCAGTTCACACCAGTACCCAGGAATGATAGATAAATGTGGCTTAGCAGTCATGGGTTTGAGGCTGCAGGAGAGATTTCATTCAGCTTTAATTTAGTCCATCAGGACATATATTCTGTACTGGGAGGGTGAAGCGGAGTGTTTTTAGAATTTTAATGCAGAATTTGACTCTTTAGTGCCTGAAGGTACACACTATGTTGCTGCTCCGAGATGACTCTATGGAGTTATAAAATATAATTTATTATAGGATAGTATTAGTAGTGAAGAATAAGGAGTTATAAATTCTAATATATATACATTTAAATAATATTAGTTAGTCAAATTTTAGCTAGCAATGCGTTAAGTCTCTCAAGAACATTCACATTCAGAAAAGTTGCTCATGTCAATCAAAGCAATAATTAGACTTAGCTAGGAAAGTTCATTATAACTTTTCAATTTCCTTCCACTTCCTGAACACCAGTGTGGTACAGGGTAACACATTGCAGGGAAGGAAAAGGACACTGCTCCTGTTTTTCCGTTGTGGATGGCTATTGTGGTATCGGCAGAGGGCAGTCCGGACGCCTTGCAGCTACCTGGGCCGGCGTGTAGGAACCTTTTGTCATCTTCTGTTTCCAGCACACACAAGGATATTCAAAGCTTACAGGCTCATTATTGTTTTTAATCTAGTAAGTGCAACATTGTAAGTTGCGTGTGTTTTATGTTAATAAACCTTCACTTGAATCGTACCCTGGGTGCGCTTCTTTTTCTTTTCTTTTACATATGTCATGTTGTTAAACTATTCAGGAGTAAAAAGTAAAGTAGAATTACTGTATATATATGTCAGGCATATTTGTCTTATAAGGATATTAAGGTATAGATTTAGAGGCCCATTTATCAAGCTCCGAATGGAGATGCTCCATAACCCTGTCCGTCTGCTAAGAGCAGGCGGACAGAGATCGCCACAATTCAACCCGATTGAGTACGATTGAGTTGATTGACACCCCCATGCTGGCAGCCGATTGGCCGCAAATCTGCAGGGGGCAGCGTTGCACCAGCAGCTCACAAGAGCTGCTGGTGCAATGCTGAATACGGAGAGCGTATTGCTCTCCGCATTTAACAAGGTCTGTCGGACCTGATCCGCACTGTCGGATCAGGTCCGACAGACCTTTGATAAATAGGCCTCATTGCCTTTTGCATTTATGACATAGAAAAAGCTGATTGGTTTAAGATGTATATAAATACAATACATTTTTAACTAATGTTACCAGATGCCTGTAGGATCTCAAGGTAATGTAATGATTGTTATAATTAATAAATATATTTGTGTCAACTTATATTTTATAGTTGTAGGTATTGTTTAATCTGTTAGGTAACCCAGATTAATCTTTGTCTGTAACTAATATTTTAGTTGGGGCATGAAATACCTATAATTAAAGGAACATTATACACTAGATTTTTCTTTGCATAAATGTTTTGTAGATGATCCATTTATACAGCCCATTTGTGTGTGTTTTGGTAACAATGTATAGTTTTGCTTATTTTTAAATTACATTGTGCTGATTTTCAGACTCCTAACCAAGCCCCAAAGCTTTAGATGTATACAGATGTGTACAGATTCCAGACTGCTTCTGTTTGTACAATGGGTCTTTTCATATGCAGGGAGGGGGGCAGGTTCTGCTATCAGCCCCTTTCAGTTGATGTCCCAGGCTTATATTATTAACAGGGCTATATTGGGAGCTTCTAAGCAAGTTTTTAAAAGGTTTTAAACTGGATGTTTATATCAGTATAGGTGCATATTATTTTTTAAAGTAGTGTCTGTTGCATGCAGTTAAATTAAATTTGGTGTATTTTGCCCCTTTAACATTTTTTTTTTTTTTAAATAAATAAAGTATTTTTCTCACTCCTTTGAATGATCTTGTACATCTGTTTCTAAGTATTCATTCATCAATTAACAGCCCTAGATGGGAGAACTGGATATTATTACCATTCTACTACATATGACAGGGGCTTTACAGAGCTCACATTAATGTGGTCATCTTCTTTATCAGCCTGCTCAGCCCCAGACCATTAGACTTTTATTTAAATAAGCAATTGATTTCTTAATGTATACCCAAAACCTCATTTTATCAGGAGATGGTGGTTGGTTTTGTAATATAACTGACGGTCAGTCAGCTGCAAATATGCCCACCCTGCTACCTTAGCATCACTTGGGGGGCACTACTTATGTGAGTGTGTGTATAGTATATTTCAGAACATTAATTTTATGATTTTAATCTGTGGGCATAAGGGTATAAAGTAAAGTATAAAAAAAAATATCTAAAATATGCATAGTTTTTCAGAAACAGCATCCTTCCTAATCTAATCTGGTGATGCAATACAATCATGAGCACTTGATCCCTGCTGTTGCATTGGCTTTGTACCTCCAGGGCACTGCATCTTAGCATTGATGGACAAGATTGGTTAATATCATGTTCATAATGTTTCAATAGAGATCCTGGGGTTCTGTTACAGTCAGATTTGGGGGTCCACAAAATACTAATCAACCAACTTGTACAAGGGGGCCTATTTACTATGGTGCAAGCGGACATGATCCGATATAGCGGATCATGTCTGCTGCACATTGATAAATGCAGACAGCATATGCTGTCTGCATTTATTATTGCACCAGCAGTTCTTGTGAACTGCTGGTGCAATGCCGCCCCCTGAAGATTCGCGACCAATCAGCCGCTAGCAGGGGGTGTCAATCAACCCGATCGTATTCGATCAGGTTGATTTCTGTCCTCCGCCTCAGAGCAGATGGACAGGTTATGGAGCAGCGTTCTATAGACCGCTGCTTCATAACTTCTGTTTTCCGGCGAGCCATACAGAGCTTGATAAATATGCCCCAAGGAGTTGTGTATTTTAACCAAAGTAGATATATTTTAGTCAAGAGTGTATGGCAGGAAAACATAAAACCAACAAGCATTAAAGTCAATGTCAATTTTGATGCTAAAGTGCCCGGTTTTTAAAAATTTGATTAAAAACAGGGGCACTTTAATTCATCAAAATTTACATTTCACTCATGTTTAGAAAAAAAAACTTACCTTTTGATCTTCACAGCAGCTCCAGCTTCCTCCACCCGTCGCAAAGCCTCTTCCTGGGTCTAAAATGAGGAATCTGGCTTCCTCAAATCATGGTGTTGAATCAGACACTGATTCCCCCGGGGGGGGAAGCCGTGATTGGAGGATGACCTATCAATCATTTCTGACGTCAGAAATGGCTTGCAATGACCAGCGGAAGCTGGAGCGGCTGTGAAGATTAAAAGGTAAGTTTTTTTTCACAACAGGAGTGAAATGTACATTTTGATTAATTAAAGTGCCCCTGTTTTTAATCAAATTTTTAAAAACCGGGCACTTTAGCATCAAAATTGACATTCACTTTAATATCTGTTTGTATGGCAGGAAAAAAACTTAATTAAAGGGACATAAAGTACCTTGTAATTATAAGACTTGTCTGTAGTCTTGCAATAAATCAACAAACTAGCCATGTGTAAACTTTTAAAATTCATAAAAACTATGCTTATTCAGTGGTAAAACTATCTCCCATCATTTGCCTAATTTGGAGAAGCCAAGGCTTGTTACTGTCAATTTTTTTAGCAAAGCCTGCACTGTTTTGCAGTATCCATATCTGGCCATCTCTTTTAAAGCCAAATAGGGGCAAATATGTAGCAGAGCTGTACAATTTGCAGTGTCCACTTCTGAATTGGAAGATCAGAGGTAAATTACAGGAAAATGGTGCATGATAAATAATGAAAATATATAGCAAAGTTTTTTTTTTTAATTTCCTGTATGTAAACCATTTTATATTATAATCTCAAGGTGTCTCACTTGCCTTTAAGTTTAGCATCATGGGGCAGGATTAAGCATAATGTTATTTTAGCAAAAACATTTCTAACTTCCTCAAATGACAGACTCTCAGTAAGATAAAGTTGCCATACGTGTTTTGTGCCCACTGACACTTGTTTACTGGTCTGTTTACCCAGCTAAGATCCCTGCTGTTTATTTATTTTTGTTTAATCAGTACTGGAATTATTTAACCCTTAAAACATATAATAGAAATCAAATATTGAATATTCTGCCATACAATACTTAGAGTCTGCTGATCTAAACCTTGCAAGTTCAGATGTGGTTTTTCACGCAGGCCCTCGCAGGGGCTGCCCTGGTGGAATTATCGTAAGAAAGGGACAGTCCCTGTGAATGGCAAGATGATTTTTGATGCACCTTAACAATACAATTTTTTCCTGCGTTTCTTTGTGTGAATGTTATAGATTTTTAAAATACAAATTTTATGGTGCACTTTTGTAATGTCTGTATATCCTCCCCATACAAAAAATGTAAACGCCCTTTAGGGAGACACCCTGTTTTGTGGGTAAAAAGTGTCTTTAGATCATTCCACCAAGGAAATAGAAGTGCTGTTGAGCATTCTTTCATAATCTCACCAGCCCAGAGACCTTTAGAGCATCAGGCCCATAGTAGGAATGGGAGTATGTGTTTTAAATTCGAATTTGAATGTTAGAACGAATGTTATTGTAGAAATTTGATTTACATAATTGAATGTTGATATGAACGAATATTGTTAAAAATTCTATTATTGAATGTTATTTATAGTTTTCGAATGTCACTTTTGAATTCGAATGTGACATTCAAATTGAAATATTACATTTATAAAACATATTTGTAGACTAGAAATACTATTTTGAATTTGAATGCTACATTCCAATTCGAATGTGACATTCAAATTCGAATATTACATTTATAAAACACTGTTGTAGCCTAGAAATACTATTTTGAATTTGAAGGTTACATTTGGAAATTGAATGGGATATATAATACACAGCTAAACATTCTATTATTTAAATGAATATTTTTCGAATGTTATTGAAAAATTCAAAATGAAAATTTGAAAATAGAATATTATATAAACATTCGAAATTCGATTCGAACGAATGAATGTATCAAAATTTGTTTTACATTTCAAATTCCATCCCTAGCCCTTAGCATCTATATGATTTTTTGCACAATATTTATAGTTATTTATATATATTTTGTACTGTACTGTATATTGCACCCACTACAGGCGAGTAGATAGGTAACATGGGTAGTATTCCAGTTAATAGGATGATAAATGTCATATTTCTGTCCAATTACCCGAGAGATAACATTTCCGCCCCTGTAACATATGCACAATTTTATACCTCAACCCATTAAATATACCGGTAAACTGTTATTTTAAAGCTTTGTCTTTATTGCAATTTCAGAACATAATTTGTTACAAACACATACAGTATACTGATGAACCCTTTTACAAAGCAGATACAAGTTCTCAAAACTCATATTTTACAGAAGCAATTTATGAGCTTATACTATTCTTATACAGTATGTCATTAATGTTTGCCATTAAACATTTTCCTAATGTATCATCATCTATTCTGAGCCAATATACAAAGGTCAGTAAGGATGTTTTAGATGCAGAAAAATGACAATTTTATTTTCATTGCAACTGGAATAATAACTGTGCAATAAAAGCTTAAAATATCTGTAGAACTAAAACAATGGAGGCAGACATCACATAGTCACAATGTAACTCTTATTTTCCGAATCACTGCACAATAAAACATCCAACCTCCAACATCTCTCCTCTTTTCTACAGCCACAAAGGAAAGCCAAAAAAAGATGTGGGCCAGTTGCCAACATGTTTTATTAAGCTGAAATCTTATTACATGCTTCACTTAGAGTTTCCTTTTTAGCACAGAAGATAAAATCTATGCACAAGCCCTGTGCACATCTCCAAAGTTCAAATGACAATAATTTCCCATATGTATGCAAAAAAAAAATCTTTATATTCTAGAAGGAACCTAATCGTGCTCAATTTTAGATTTCTCGTGCAGTGTTTCATCCACATAATACTTTGGTTATTGAACTACACTGTGATGTTTGGTTTCATTTTATGTCAGGTCAACATTCATCAACCCTTCTTCCAATGTTTCTGATTATTTTGGCCTTAATTGGCCTTTTGTTCAAGCCCAGAGATAAATGTCTGAAGGAATGAAGCAAACCGGCTGGATGTTCTTCAACAGTCAAACAGTGCTGACGACTCTGTTAAATTTCCAAAATAATTTATATTTCAATCTGAGGGAGAAACTAATATGAAATACGTTACATAACGTAGCTCATGACCTGGGTTTTAAAACCTCTCCTAGAGCGAAAAAGATCGAAATGAATAAATTCCATAAAATTGCAGACATTGAAAATGCTCATTATATGAATGTATTAAGCACTTAACACTATGTTACATGAATGTTCTGTACTTAAAAATTAAACAACTTTCAGATCTTTTAAAATTATTTTTTTAAAGAAAATTTACAAAGTCAATTTACTAAATCTTTATTTTATATATATATATATATATATATATATATATATATATATATATATATATATATATATATATATATATAACAGAGCAGAACAGAGCTTGATGTCCCGTGTTTCTGGCGCTCCCCCATAACCTGTCCATCTGATTTGACATCAGACAGACATCGCCGAAAATCAACCCGATTCAATACGATTGGGTTGATTGACACCCCCTGCTAGCGGCCGATTGGCGCAAATCTGCAGAGGGCGGCATTGCACCAGCAGTTCACACGATCAACACCCTATACTTTCTATTGGAGCCTGTTACAATGTTGCAACTCCGGTATAATCATAGTTACCCTAAACTTTAAATATGTGTGTACATGTATACAGCACTTGAAAAATGCACTCGCCCCCTTATCTGGGATGAGTACATTATGTCAAGGATAATTTATTATAATACAATATATGCAATATAGGCATAAGTTGCACTTACTAGAAATCAATAAAAACACAGCTCTTCATCACAGTAAAACCAGTCCGTCTGTTAGCCTGTCAGTCTTCTCATTTTTACCTCCATAAATGCCGTTCCTTCACTTTACTTCTCCTGGCTCACAGAAAAGAAAGCGGTCATGTCACATTCAATGTTTGCAATCTTCAATGTATTTTAAACCCTTGGACACTGGGGGCGATCAGAAATCATCCACCTCTATACGTTTCATTCGCTAAAGTGCAAAATATCTCAATAGTAATTCATTGGAGCCCTTTCCAGTCACTTTGTCATATACCATATCCCTTTTTAAATAAAAAAACAAAACAAAAACAATATTTAAAAATGTTTTTATTAAAAAAGGTATATATGAGTGTAATACTTTACAGCCCCAATTCCAAAAAAGTTGGGACAGTATGGAAAAATTAAAAAAAACAAACAAAAAGAGTCATTTGAAAATTCAATTCATCCTGTACTATATTGAAAACACATTATTAACACATTATTTTGTGTTTTACTTTGTGCATTTAATGTATTTTTGAAAATATACACTCATTTCAAATCTGATCACTACAACACGTTCCAAACAAGTTGGGAATGGGGCAATTTAAGACTAATAGTGATGTGACAAGTTGAAATAAGAATGTGATGTGAAACAGTCAACTGTGTAATAATAGTATATAAGGAGCCTCCAAAAAAGGCCTAGTCCTTCAAGAGCAAGGATGAGTCGAGGTTCGCCAATCTGGCAACAGATGCGTCAGCGAATAATCCAAAACTTTGAAAACAACATTCCCCAAAGACAAATCGGTAAGATTTTGGGCAATTCACTTTCTACAGTGCACAATATAATTAAAAGATTCAAGGAATCCAGTCAAATCTTGGTGTGTAAAGGGCAAGGATGAAAATCCCTTCTAAATTAGCATGATCTCCAATCCCTCAGACGTCACTGTCTCAAAAACTGTCATGAGACTTTAATGAATATCCTTACATGGGCTCAGGAATACTTTGGTAAATCTTTATCATTTAACACCATTTGACACTGCATCCACAGATGGCATTACTATGCAAAGCAGAAGCCATATATCAACACTGTCCAGAAGCGCCGACGACTTCTCTGGGCTCGGCCTCATCTGGACAGTAGCACAGTTGAATCTTGTTTTGTGTTCTGATGAGTCAATATTTCAAATAGTTTTTGGAAATAAACAGTCGTTAAGTTCTCCAGGCCAAAGAGGAAAAGAACCTTCCAAGGTGTTATCAGTATCAGGTCCAAAAGGGAGCATCTGTCATGGTATGGGGGGGTGTCATTGCCCATGGCATGGTTAATTTGCACATCTGTGAGGGCACCATTAATTCAGAAAGATATTTATACATTTTGGAGCAACATATGCTGCCATCCAACGTAGTCTTTTCAAGGCAAGTCCCTGCGTTTTCCAGCAGAACAACGCCAAACCACATTCCTCCCGGATTACAAGCGCATGGTTGCATAAGCAGAGAGTGCGGGTGCTAGCATGGCCTGAATGCAGTACTGACCTGTCTCTGATTGAGAATTTGAAGCGCAAAATAAGGCAATGAAGGCCCTACAGTTGTGCAGCTGAGGACATGCATAGTGGATGAATGGGAAAATTCTGCTTGCTAAACTTAACCAACTGGTTTCCAACTTTTTGGAGTGTGTTGCAGTCATCAGATTTGAAATTAGTGTATATTTTCAAAAAACATAATTTATGCTTACCTGATAAATGTATTTTTCTTGTAGTGTATCCAGTCCACGGATCATCCATTACTTGTGGGATATTCTCCTTCCCAACAGGAAGTTGCAAGAGGATCACCCACAGCAGAGCTGCTATATAGCTCCTCCCCTAACTGCCATATCCAGTCATTCGACCGAAACAAGCCAAGAAAGGAGAAACCATAGGGTGCAGTGGTGACTGAAGTTTAATTAAAATTTAGACCTGCCTTAAAAGGACAGGGCGGGCCGTGGACTGGATACACTACAAGAGAAATAAATTTATCAGGTAAGCATAAATTATGTTTTCTCTTGTTAAGTGTATCCAGTTCACGGATCATCCATTACTTGTGGGATACCAATACCAAAGCTTAAGTACACGGATGATGGGAGGGACAAGGCAGGAACTTAAAATGAAGTAACCACTGCCTGTAGAACCTTTCTCCCAAAAACAGCCTCCGAAGAAGCAAAAGTATCAAATTTGTAAAATTTTGAAAAGGTATGAAGCGAAGACCAAGTCGCAGCCTTGCAAATCTGTTCAACAGAGGCCTCATTTTTAAAGGCCCAGGTAGAAGCCACAGCTCTAGTAGAATGAGCTGTAATTCTTTCAGGGGGCTGCTGTCCAGCAGTCTCATATGCTAAACGGATTATACTCCAAAGCCAAAAAGAAAGAGAGGTTGCCGAGGCCTTTTGACCTCTCCTCTGTCCAGAGTAAATAGCAAACAGGTGAGATGTTTGGCGAAAATCTTTAGTAGCCTGCAAGTAAAACTTCAATGCACGGACTATGTCTAGATTATGCAAAAGACGTTCCTTCTTTGAAGAAGGATTAGGGCATAATGATGGAACAACACCTTAGGTAAAAACCCAGGTTTTGTACGCAGAACTACTTTATCTGAATGAAAGATCAGATAAGGAGAATCACAATGTAAGGCAGATAACTCCGAGACTCTTCGAGCCGAGGAAAGAGCTATCAGAAAAAGAACTTTCCATGATAGAAGTTTGATATCAATAGAATGAAGGGGTTCAAACGGAACCCCTTGAAGAACTTTAAGAACCAAGTTTAAGCTCCATGGGGGAGCAACGGGTTTAAACACAGGCTTAATTCTAACTAAAGCCTGACAAAATGCCTGAACGTCTGGAACTTCTGCCAGACGCTTGTGTAAAAGAATAGACAGAGCAGAAATCTGTCCCTTTAAAGAACTAGCTGATAGTCCTTTGTCCAAAACCCTCTTGGAGGAAGGACAATATCCTAGGAATCCTAACCCTACTCCATGACTAATTCTTGGATTCACACCAATGAAGATATTTACGCCAAATCTTGTGGTAAATTTTCCTGGTGACAGGCTTTCGTGCCTGTATTAAGGTATCAATTACTGACTCGGAGAAGCCACGCTTTGATAGGATCAAGCTTCAATCTCCATGCAGTCAGTCTCAGAGAAAGTAGATTCGGATGATTGAAAGGACCTGGTATTAGAAGGTCTTGTCTCAGAGGTAGAGTCCATGGTGGAAAGGATGACATGTCCACTAGGTTTGCATACCAGGTCCTGCGTGGCCACGCAGGCGCTATCAATATCACAGATGCTCTCTCCTGTTTGATTTTGGCAATCAGACGAGGGAGCAGAGGAAACGGTGGAAACACATAGGCCAGGTTGAAGAACCAAGGCGCTGCTAGAGCATCTATCAGTGCCGCTTCTGGGTCCCTGGACCTGGATCCGTAACAAGGAAGCTTGGCGTTCTGGCGATACGCCATGAGATCCAGTTCTGGTTTGCCCCAACGGAGAACCAATTGAGCAAACACCTCCGGATGGAATTCCCACTCCCCCGGATGAAAAGTCTGATGACTTAGAAAATCCGCCTCCCAGTTCTCTACCCCTGGGATATGGATCGCTGATAGGTGGCAAGAGTGAGTCTCTGCCCAGCGAATTATCTTGGAGACTTCTGACATCGCTAGGGAACTCCTGGTCCCCCCTTGATGGATGATGTAAGCCACAGTCGTGATGTTGTCCGACTGAAATCTGATGAACCTCAGTGTTGCTAACTGAGGCCAAGATAGAAGAGCATTGAATATTGCTCTTAACTCCAGAATATTTATTGGGAGGAGTTTCTCCTCCTGAGTCCATGAACCCTGAGCCTTCAGGGAGTTCCAGACTGCCCCCCAACCTAGAAGGCTGGCGTCTGTTGTTACAATGGTCCAATCTGACCTGCGAAAGGTCATACCTTTGGACAGATGGACCCGAGATAACCACCAGAGAAGAGAATCTCTGGTTTCCTGATCCAGATTTAGTAGAGGGGACAAATCTGTGTAATCCCCATTCCACTGACTGAGCATGCATAATTGCAGCGGTCTGAGATGCAGGCGCGCAAATGGCACTATGTCCATCACCGCTACCAGTAAGCCGATTACTTCCATGCACTGAGCCACCGTGGGGCGCGGAATGGAGTGAAGAACACGGCAAGCATTTAGAAGTTTTGATAACCTGGACTCCATCAGGTAAATTTTCATTTCTATAGAATCTATCAGAGTCCCTAGGAAGGAAACCCTTGTGAGAGGAGATAGATAACTCTTTTCTTAGTTCACTTTCCACCCATGCGACCGCAGAAATGCCAGAACTATCTCTGTATGAGACTTGGCAATTTGAAAGCTTGACGCCTGTATCAGGATGTCGTCTAGGTAAGGAGCCACCGCTATGCCTCACGGTCTTAGAACCGCCAGAAGTGAGCCCAGAACCTTTGTAAAAATTCTTGGGGCTGTAGCCAACCCGAATGGAAGAGCTACAAACTGGTAATGCCTGTCTAGAAAGGCAAACCTCAGGAACCGATGATGATTCTTGTGGATCGGAATGTGAAGGAAGGCATCCTTTAAGTCCACTGTGGTCATGTACTGACCCTCTTGGATCATGGGTAAAATGGTTCAAATAGTTTCCATCTTGAATGATGGAACTCTGAGGAATTTGTTTAGGATCTTTAGATCCAAAATTGGTCTGAAGGTTCCCTCTTTTTTGGGAACCACAAACAGATTTGAATAAAACCCCTGTCCTTGTTCCGTCCGCGGAACTGGATGGATCACTCCCATTACAAGGAGGTCTTGCACGCAGCTTAGGAATGCCTCTTTCTTTATCTGGTTTGCAGATAATCTTGAAAGGTGAAATCTCCCTTGTGGGGGAGAAGCTTTGAAGTCCAGAAGATATCCCTGAGATTTGATCTCCAACGCCCAGGGATCCTGAACATCTCTTGCCCACGCCTGGGCGAAGAGAGAGAGTCTGCCCCCTACTAGATCCGTTGTCGGATAGGGAGCCGCTCCTTCATGCTGTCTTGGAGGCAGCAGCAGGCTTTCTGGCCTGCTTGCCCTTGTTCCAGGACTGGGTAGGTTTCCAGGCCTGCTTAGATTGAGGAAAAGTTCCCTCTTGTTTTGAAGTAGAGGGAGCTGATCCTGCACCTGCCTTGAAATTTCGAAAGGCACGAAAATTAGACTGTTTGGCCCTTGATTTGGCCCTGTCCCGAGGAAGGGTATGACCCTTACCTCCAGTAATGTCAGCAATAATTTCTTTCAAACCAGGCCCGAATAAGGTCTGCCCTTTGAAAGGAATGTTAAGTAATTTAGACTTTGAAGTCACATCAGCTGACCAGGATTTAAGCCATAGTGCCCTACGTGCCTGGATGGCGAATCCGGAATTCTTAGCCATTAGTTTAGTCAAATGAACAATGGCATCAGAAACAAATGAGTTAGCTAGCTTAAGTGTTCTAAGCTAAATAATTTCAGTCAATGGAGCTGTATGGATGGCCTCTTCCAGGGCCTCAAACCAGAACGCCGCCGCAGCAGTGACAGGCGCAATGCATGCAAGGGGCTGTAAAATAAAACCTTGTTGAATAAACATTTTCTTAAGGTAACCCTCTAATTTTTTATCCATTGGATCTGAAAAAGCACAACTGTCCTCAACCGGGATAAACATTTTTCTAAATATAGGAGGTGGGGAAAAAGGCACACCGGGTCTATCCCACTCCTTACTAATAATTTCTGTAAGCCTTTTAGGTATTGGAAAAACATCAGTACTCACCGGCACTGCATAGTACTTATCCATCCTACACAATTTCTCTGGCACTGCAAATGTGTCACAGTCATTCAGAGCAGCTAATACCTCCCCAAGAAACACACAGAGGTTCTCAAGCTTAAATTTAAAATTAGAAATCTCGGAATCAGGTCTCCCCGATTCAGAGACGTCACCCACAGACTGAAGCTCTCCGTCCTCAGGTTCTGCATATTGTGACGCAGTATCAGACATGGCTCTTACAGCATCTACGCGCTCTGTATCTCATCTAACCCCAGAGCTATCGCGCTTGCCTCTCAATTCAGGCAATCTGGCTAATACCTGTGACAGGGTATTATTCATGATTGCAGCCATGTCCTGCAAAGTAATCGCTATGGGCATCCCTGATGTACTTGGCGCCATATTAGCGTGCGTCCCTCGAGCGGGAGGCGAAGGGTCCGACACGTGGGGAGAGTTAGTCGGCATAACTTCCCCCTCGACAAACCCCTCTGGTGACAATTCTTTTATAGATAAAGACTGATCTTTACTGTTTAAGGTGAAATCAATACATTTAGTACACATTCTCCTATGGGGCTCCACAATGGCTTTTAAACATAATGAACAAGTAGTTTCCTCTGTGTCAGACATGTTTGTACAGACTAGCAATGAGACTAGCAAGCTTGGAAAACACTTTAAACAAAGTTAACAAGCAATATAAAAAAAACGTTACTGTGCCTTTAAGAGAAACAAATTTTGGCAAAATTTGAAATAACAGTGAAAAAAGGCAGTTACACTAACAAAGTTTTTACAGTGTATGTAACAAGTTAGCAGAGCATTGCACCCACTTGCAAATGGATGATTAATCCCTTAATACAAAAAACAGATTAACAAAACGAAAAATATGTTTTTTAAACAGTCATAACAACTGCCACAGCTCCTACTTTTGAAGCCTTTTGAGCCCATCAGAGATGTCCTATAGCATGCAGGGGACTGCTGAGGGAAGCTGAATGTCACAGTTTGTAATTTTAACTGCACCAACTGTAACTTTTATACTATAACAGTGGAAAGCCTCTGTTTCTAGGCAAAAATAAAGCCAGCCATGTGGAAAAAACTAGGCCCCAATAAGTTTTATCACCAAAGCATATATAAAAACGATTAACATGCCAGCAAACATTTTATATTACACTTTTATAAGAGTATGTATCTCTGTTAATAAGCCTAATACCAGTCGCTATTAAATCACTGCATTTAGGCTTAACTTACATTAATCCGGTATCAGCAGCATTTTTCTAGCAAGTTCCATCCCTAGAAATATGTTTACTGCACATACCTTATTGCAGGAGAACCTGCACGCCATTCCCTCTCTGAAGTTACCTCACTCCTCAGAATATGTGAGAACGGCAATGGATCTTAGTTACTTCTGCTAAGATCATAGAAATCACAGGCAGATTCTTCTTCTAATGCTGCCTTTGATAAAACAGTACACTCAGGTACCATTTAAAAATAACAAACTTTTGATTGAAGTTAAGAAACTAACTATAATACACCACTCTCCTCTTACTACGTCCATCTTTGTTGAGAGTTGCAAGAGAATGACTGGGTATGGCAGTTAGGGGAGGAGCTATATAGCAGCTCTGCTGTGGGTGATCCTCTTGCAACTTCCTGTTGGGAAGGAGAATATCCCACAAGTAATGGATGATCCGTGGACTGGATACACTTAACAAGAGAAATACATACGTAAAATATCAAATAATGTGTTAATAATGTGTTTTCAATATAGTACTGGGTGAATTGAATTTTTAAATGACATTTTTTTTTGCATTTTCCATATTGTCCCGACTTTTTCAGGATTGGTGATGTGTTTTGTGACTTTTTTTTAACCCTTACTCTTGACTTTAGCTCTCAATTTACACTTAATATTCTAGCACAGTTTCAGCTTTCGTTCGAGTGCAACCTATAACTTTCAACGTGCAATATGAGTGCTATTTAGCATGGTCGAGGTATCCAATACAAGTATACATTGCGCTAGAGCAATGTTGACAGCGCTAACACTTCTTTGATAAATGGGATTTACCATGGACTAATAATATCAAGTCACGTGCTAATATTAGCGCGGTCCAGGGATATTGCTTATCGCAACCTTGCTATCATCATTAGCCTGCAACTTGTAATCTTACCCACTGTCAATCGCTGAAATCTGAAATTGGTTAATGGGGTTAAGGAAGTCCTTGGGTGTGTGTTGTAATTGGAGATAATTGTTTTTCTGATCAGTGTTAAAACTATCTGGATGCCATTTGTATATGGGCATTATGTGTATACTGGGCATGCTTGCTCAATGATGTTTTTAATCTTTTAATAAGTTACAAATATTTATTTGTAATATTTTTCAATTATTGTATAACTTGTCATTGTAACCCTAGTACTGTTTGTACGTTAATAATTGTAACATACATTTGTATAGCACTGCATATAGCACTGCATATGATGGCACTTTATAAATAAACATTATTAATAATAATAATAATACTTGATTTGGCAAGATTTTTTATCTAATATCAAGAAGAACTATACAGGGCATTAATTTCTATACTATGGGGCCACAGCTTATCTTATCTTCTACATATACCTATGCAATTTCTATTCCGCCCACTGCTGACGAACTATACAATAGAAATTAATTTAAGTTTAATGAATCTAGACAATATATTCATATATACATTAAAATTGTGTTTTTGGCCATTTCAGAGTGTATTTCACATGCTCAAGACAATAGAATTATTCCAAAGTTTCTTACTCCCAAACACGTTGAAAAGGCCAGTATTGTACTTTATCAACAACTCTTGGTTGTTGAATTCGATGTGTTTTTTTTTGTCAATATTTAGTTAATAGATTGTGAATGGGAGTATAGTAATTGCCAAAATCAGTGCTGTCCATGCATCATTTGGATGAAATTTCCAATATCCGAAACAGTATTTTATCCAATAGAAAAAATATGTTGTTGATTGTATTGTGAACAGTCAATATACACTATTAACACGACTAGAATCGACCCCATAGTTACATGCATGCAATAGGGTAAAAAGTGCATTTTTCTTTTATGTCCCTTTAATCAAAATGATCAGTGAAAGCTTTATATAGAGTTTTGTTTTTTTTATTTGGTGTTTTTAAAAAAAAAAAAAAAAAAAATCCATTCTGAATAAATTTCCCTTTTCCATTAAATTTTGTGGATACTTTGTTTCCAGTAAGAACTAAGAGAGTATTTCAGTTTCACCCAGTAAACATACACTCTGCTCAAGCATGAATTAACTCTATATCACAGTGAAACTTTAAGAAAAAGCTTAACCTTTATCCTTATCTCAGGGAAAACATATTTAATTGGTTGGCTTCTATACGCATGGTTGAAAAATTGCGCCTTTGATATCTCTTTAACTCAAGAATGTCAAAACTCTGCTTTAGGAATTTCTCATTTAATTTCTACTAGATAATGTCTAATTATAAATTATTACACTGATATTAAGTATTTAAAGGGATGTTGTAAATGAAACAACATTGTGCATATTAAAGAACACCAAATAAATATTTAAATATGTTAAAAAGTAACTATAATTAAAAAAATACTTTAATACATTCTGAAATATCTCTTTTTAAATGGAGGAAAGAAAAAGACATTCAAAGCAATGTCCAATTAAGCTTCCTTAGAAACATTTCTATAATGGTAAAACGTTTATATTCCCCAGTCATCCTAAATTGGAAGACATTTTGTGTTTATAAACAAATGGGCTATTACTACCTAATCCAGAATCTGTTGTGATCTACTCAAATATTGCCTATGAAGGTAATTAAGAAGTGGTTTGAGCAAATATGTTTAAACAAAAAAAAAAAAAAGATTCCACTAGTCCATTGTTTTGTTGCAACAATAGAAAACCCATCCAATTCTCCTTCTTTAGCTGATAGCTTATTGCAGAGTAAAAGGTCTAAAAATACAATGCATTAGGGTTATAAATTTAGCCACTGTCAAACACATACCCCTTTATGAGCTACACGTGGCCTATTGCTTATCACACATCCAAACAAGTCCAGAAAAGATAGATTTTGTTATTGCTTAAGAAGGAACTTCTTGTGAGTGCAGACTGGTTTGTGTCTAGACATTGCATGTGACTTTCTGCTCTGTAAAGTAATAATTCTGTATGCATTTTTATACAACCACAACAGCAATGTATATTGTTGCAGTGACACAGTGATATATACACTGACTTATGGTTTATACTGGAAGTAGCAATGGCAGAAAGCAAAGTATGATCTAGCATAATTGTGAGCTAAAGTTGAATAATTCCCACACTCTGTAGCATAGGCCAGATAGTCTAAGTAAATGATTATAAACAGGTAACACTTACTATAATAAATTTACATTCACCCAACTTAACAATCTACAAATCTCTTTATTCAACAATATCCTTCATGCAAAGCATTCAAGTTTATTTTAACTCCATAACATAAATAGGGTTATTACTGTTTTGGTAAAAGCAAATAGACAACATTTGGATGGATTATTACAAGAAACTCCCATCAGACCACACTAGGGATTACAAAAATGTGATGATAACAATTATTATGAGAAACTTACTAAAACACATTTATGAACAACATCTCACACTTATACTAGATTCCCCATGTACAGGCATTTTTTACATACTCCTAAACGTACACAGATTATGGCAGTCCCATCATTTCTTGTATTAACACATTTACAGAAAACACATGATGATTCATTTAAAGGGATAGTCTAGTAAAAAATAAACATATATGGGGCGTGATCCAATATACGGCGCAGGTTTCCCAAAAATAGCCCGACACGTATAAGCCTCTATCCGCAATCCCCCCTCTTACTCCTAACAATAAATGTATTAACCCCTAAACCGCATTCTCCCAGACCCGTCACCACCTATATTATATGTATTACCCCCTAATCTGACCCCCCTACACCACCGCCACCTATATTATATGTATTACCCCCTAATCTGACCCCCCTACACCGCCGCCACCTATATTATATGTATTACCCCTAATCTGAGCCCCCTACACCGCCGCCACCTATTTTAAATATATTAACCACTAAACCTAAGTCTAAGCCTAACATCCCCTAACTTAATTATTATTTAAATACATCTAAATAATATTAATATTATTAACTAAATTATTCCTATTTAAAACTAAATACTTACCTATAAAATAAACCCTAAGATATAAAATACAATTAAATACACTAAACTATATTACAAAAAACAAACACTAAATTACAAAAAATAAAAAAAAGATTACAAGAATTTTAAGCTAATTACACCTAATCTAAGCCCCCTAATAAAATAAAAAAGCCCCCCAAAATAATAAAATGTCCCTACCCTAAACTAAATTAAAAAAGTAATCAGCTCCATTACCAGCCCTTAAAAGGGCCTTTGCGGGCATTGCCCCAAAGTAATCAGCTCTTTTACCTGTAAAAAAAAGAACACCCCCCATTACAACCCACCACCCACAGACCCCTACTCTAAAACCCACCCGATCCCCCTTTAAAAAAACCTAAGTCTAACCCCCAAGTGGTCCTTACCTGTCCTGAAGACCGGCGGAGAAGGTCCTGTTCCAGGCGGTGAAGTTTTCTTCCAAGCGGCGACATCTTCTTCTTCCAGGAACCAGCCGGCACGGAGCGGAAGGAGTTGAACACCAATGACCGTGGAGCTGAAGACCGTCCACTCTGGAACTGAAGACCGGCGATGCTGGAACTGAAGACCGGAGCCATGGAGCGTGGAGGATCCTCTTCATACGATCTCTGCCGTACTCTGAATAGGAATTCAAGGTACGCGATTAAAAATGACATCCCTTGAATTCCTATTGGCTGATTTGAGCCTTCAAATTCAAATCAGCCAATCGGATGAGAGCTACTGTAATTCTATTGGCTGATTTGAATAGCCAATAGAATAAGAGCTACTGTAATTCTGTTGGCTATTCAAATCAGCCAATAGAATTACAGTAGGTCTAATTAAAATAGCTACAATGTAATTATTAATTATATTGTAGCTATCTTAGGGTTTATTTTATAGGTAAGTATTTAGTTTTAAATAGGAATAATTTAGTTAATAATATTAATATTATTTAGATTTATTTAGGGGTTAGGGTTAGACTTAGGTTTAGTGGTTAATATATTTAAAATAGGTGGCGGCGGTGTAGGGGGCTCAGATTAGGGGTTAATAAATTTAATATAGGTGGCGGAGGTGTAAGGGGATCAGATTAGGGGTTAATAAATTTAATATAGGTGGCGGCGGTGTAACAGGGTCAGATTAGGGGATAATACATATAATATAGGTGGCGGCGGTGTAGGGGGGTCAGATTAACGGGGTAATACCTATAATATAGGTGGCGGTGGGGTCCGGGAGCGGCAGTTTAGGGGTTAAACACTTTATTAGGTATTGCTGCGGGGGATTGCGGTTGACAGGTAGATAGACATTGCGCATGCGTTAGGTGTTATGTTTTATTTTGCAGGCAGTTTAGGGAGTTACGGGGCTCTAATACTCAGCGTATGGCTTACTACGCCTGCATTTTGTGGCGAGGTGAAAATGTAGTAAGATTTCTCCATTTTTACCACGTAAGTCCTAACGCTGTATATTGGATACCAAACTGCGTGGGTTTGGTATATCACTCTATGGGCCAAAAAACTACGGCCGAATGGTGAATTATACGAGCGTAACTTCTATGTTACGCCGTATATAGGATACCAAACCAGCTCAAAATTTGGCATCGCTGGCTTTTGCGGGCGACGCTGCATATCGGATCGGGCCCATGATTCAGATAGAGCATGCAATTTTCAGAAACTTTCTAATTTAATGCTATTATAAATTTGTCTTTGTTCTCTAGGTAAGTTTATTTCAAAAAGCTAGAAAGTAAGCTTAGGAGCAGGCCCATTTTTGGTTCAGCACCTGGGTAGCGCTTGCCGATTGGATGGCTATATTTAGACATCAATAAGCAAGCACTTCCCACGTGCTGAACCAAAAATGGGCCGGCTTCTAAGCTTACATTCAAATAAAGATACCAAGAGAATGAAGAAAAAAAATTGATAATAGGAGTAAATTAGAAAGTTGCTTAAAAATGCATGCTCTATCTGAATCATGAAAGTTTAATTTTAACTAGACTATTCCTTTACTGCATATAAAAGCCCTTGGTGCACTCTACAAAGAGCTTGCTAAAGGACACCACTAACTCCCTCAATAAACTCAATAGTATAAAAAAAAAATCAACTCCGTCCTGGTTACTATGGATGTCAGTGCCCTCTATACAAGCATACCCGATGAAGATTGCATGACATTTCTCTCCAAGAGGGAGGATACAGAGAATATTCCTAACGCCACTATACTAAAACTGGCAGAATTAATCCTCAAACATTACAACTTTAGTTTTAATGAAAAGCTCTTTGTACAAGCTATGGGTGCAGCTATGGCAACATGTATGGTCCCACAATATGCCAATCTATTTATGGCTTATTTGAAAAATAAATTTCTATATCGACAACAACTTAAACCACATTTCTATCTCTGCTACCTCAATGACATATTCCTTATTTAGACCAAAGGGGAAATGACACTAAAACAGTTTTACAAGGACTATAATCATTTTCCAGTAGAATGGATTTAGGCTGCTCCGGCACACCGCAAGTATTCACCGACAGGTCGATTGCTAGATACTGATGTCATCAGCAGTGACTCCAAGCTTCGGCAAGGTGCTAAAATATGCCAAAGTTAAAAATTGCACACCAGTGGATTTAAAATAAAATCAGGTGTTTATTGCATCCATTAAAAAAGTTGAAAAATAGACATGGGCTCAGCAACTTACGTGTTTTGCGCCCCCTGGTGGTGCTAAATCAAAGACTAAGAGCTCATCCACCCCTCATTCAATTTATAGGGCTAACAAACATCTCATTGTCATAATAGTACACCTTTAAAAAAAACAACTAATAAACCCTATAAAAACATTAAAGTGATATCCATAATTGTACATCTATACAAACACAGAATGGGACATGTTATTTTGTTTAAGGCTTTAAGGCTAAATATATATTTATATTTAATAATAACAAAAAAATTATATTTGAAAAACATTGGAATGTAAAATATTCATATTGCACTTTGTGTTTTGCGATTTAGGTCTAACCCGGTGTTGTATATATATATATATATATATATATATATATATATATATATATATATATATATATATATATATATATATATTTATATATACGTAAATACAAATAAAAGCACAATGATAATCACATACAAAATAATGATAAAAATAAATGAGATACAATAAGAATAAAATAAGGGATAAGCATGTAAATATTCTGGAAAAGCTAATTCCAATCTTCAATGTAATCAAAGTGACGTGTCAAAGAAGCAAATGTCCAAATCAGGATTCCTGGCATGATCCTGTTGAATCTTAAAAACAATCTAATATAGTGTAACACCTTAAAAAATCATATAGATACAATATAGGAAAAAGTGTGAGTATATACCTTTGCTACGCAATCGATACTTATGTTTTTGTGGTATTACATTGTTTCCTTTTTTCTTCTTGAGTTCACAAGTTTAGAAATACACTGGACTTCCAGCCGCTGAGATCGCTGACAGCGTTGTGAATCAGGACCGCCTTATACAATTGCTTTTAGAAGCTCTTTAAAGTATAAGTACGTGTCTTTTCTACATTGTACCTATAAGACTTTTTTTTTTTTTTGAGAAACAATTTTTTATTGAAGTTGTGAGTAGATAAAACATACAGATTTTGTCCGTAAATAACAATTGCATCAAATAAAGTACAACAATGAAATGAACAGGCTTTGACTAGGACGCATTTTATTTCCAAATATGGTATGAAAAAATGTTCGGACAAACTAGAATGGAACTTCCTTTTTTGATATCTCCTGTGACTAATGTTCCCCACATTGATATAAAAGGTGCACTTTAGTCTAATGATGTGTAGAGTTGGCTTTTGTGTCGGCCACTCTTGGACCGAGGTGTGTAGGGAGGGGAGTCAGCGGGCAAGAGCCGCTTAGTAAAGAGGGGAGAGATGGGGGGGGGCGGGCTCTATTAAGGGAGCTGTAAGGAATACAGAAGTGTCAGGAGATTTTAAGGGTTTAAATTAGTGTCCTAAATTGTTTTAAGAAATTAGCTAAGTGGTATTTGAGTGATTTATTGAGCTTGTGGGGTGAATAAGTTGTAGAGTCTTACCGTTAGGATGCAGAGTTGATAGAAGTGGGTAAATATTAAAATTAAAGCAGATATTCTATCTTTAAGGAGGGACCCAACCACTATTCCTAAATAAACTTTGAATGAAGCATTCCAGCTTTAAATATCAGACATAGTAAGTTACAGGAGGAGATAAAGGTAACACAATTACATTCAGAACAAACATCACATCTGAAGAGACCAGTCTAAAAAACAGAACCCGTCTAATAAGTGCCAATAATCTTTGATCACATGTATGGGATATGATCTTGTAAGAGTGTGTCTATAGAGGGCTAGGAATAAAACATATAGTACTGAGAGTACACCGCTATCTAATATTCTCCCCAAGTGCAGTGATCAGGCATTAAAATAATGTCATCATGTACAAATCTGAAGCCTACCAGTACCGAAAAAACAATAGTTGACTAGACCTCACAAATACATACATGGTAAAGAGACAATCCCATGATGTGACAGTTATTTTATACACAAATTAGTATGGGAGCCATCATACTCTGGGATTTAAGTGGGTATTCCAGATGATCTGTTATATTAGTAATTATTCAATATAGGATTGGTGTACCAGTGAAAAGGGATTAGTAAGGATCCTTCTATTGTTTCACCTAGTGTGATAAAGAGAGAATTAGATTCTGGGGCCCCTCTCTATATATTTGTAGCACCCTGTAGTGTGAAGGAAGCTAGGTAGCTCTAGGAAGTAATACTATTATGAAAATTTGCAGTATGAGTCTCAGTATACCACTCTGACCAGTGCATGAAGGTTATCCATACATTACTAAAGCATTATAAGCATTATGGGAATTTAGGTAAGTAGCGATCAGTTATAGCAATCCCTAATTCACCTGATCATATATCAGGCCACAGTAAATCTCAAATATAGTTATCAGTAGGCCCAGATGCATATGTCAGAAGCTTTTATGCTTCTCTAGTAGCTATATATTAAGCTATATGTTAGTAAAGTATAGATATGCGAACATGGCAAGAATAGAACATTAAGCCTATATAAAGGGATCTCTGAAAATGTCCATATCACAGGTCATATATAAAGACCCTAGTTCTCAAATATTTGCATTATAAGCTAACGTGTCTCCTATGTGACTAGGTATGTATAAGTTATGCTATATTTTTTACCAGAAACTTATCCACGCTGTCGCAGCCGCTGACAGCATGGAGTTCTCTTGGACTCCAAATGGTTTACTATGGGAAGTGTATTGTGGTAAATAGGGGATATGTTGGAACCCATATCTCAAGAAGCAGAAAAACAGCAGCACCTTATGAATGCAAAAATTCTTCCTTTATTGGTTTGACATCATGGCAGACAAGAGATACAACGTTTCGGTCATACACTGACCTTAATCATGTTCTAAATAACATCATAACTGCTCACACTTTATACCCTTACTTAGAGGGGAGGGGCTCAATTACCTGGTTCAGGTGTAATCAAGTACATTCCTAACCTACATAATCCCTCTAGTGGTTGTTAGCAGAGAGATCATTCTTCTTTAACCCTCAAAAGACCTGTAAATACATACAACCTAAGTTAAAAACAATATATAACATATTTATATATTTAAATTAAAAATACTTGAAACTAGCAAAAAATGTAAAATTCCCAGAATCACATATATTGTCTAGTGTAAGTACATAACCCACATGGTACTTATTTAAGGTTCAAGGAGAGACATGTATGTTAAAGGGTTATCCCCCAATCTATTTCTTTATTCATCCCTATAGGGGCCAAAGATTGTAGGGTATATATCCAAAATGTTTCCCTACTTTTCAGCATTTTAACCCTATCAACCCCTCGCCTAGGTCTTTTAACATGTTCAATGATTTGAAATCTAAGTTGCGAGATTGAGTGACCAGCCTGAAGAAAATGACCTGACACCGGGGCATCAAGGTTTTTTGTACGAATATTGGATTTGTGCTCATTTATGCGATCCCTGGCCCTGCGTGTAGACTCCCCTACATAGATTTTAGATCAGGGGCATTTAATCAGATAGATAATAAAATCTGTATTACATGTGTAGTATCCTGAGATATTATATCTCTTTCCTGTTAGGGGGTGTAGAAACATCTCACCTTTGATCATGCTGTTGCAGTTGCAGCATCCTAAACAAGGATAGCAACCCATCCGGGGACTACTAATATGTGTCTGTCTCAGACCCTTCTCTGGGCCAATGTCAGCTTTGACCAAAGTGTCCCTAATATTTCTACATCTCCTATAGGCTGGCATAGGGGGCTCTTGGAATTCTTTGATGTGCTTATTCAAATCCTTTATCATAGGCCAATGTTTCCTGATGATACCATTTATTTTGATACAAATACAAGTCTCTCCTTTTTCTGAAATTTCCTATTTACATTATTTCCCTTAGGAATTAGTTCCCTATTTGAAGCCTCAATTTCTTTAATCTGACTATCAATCAGGGATTTTGGAAAGCCCATTTTGAGAAAACATCTGCCCATTTCTTTGAGTCTAGAGGTCATCTTATCCTTATCTGAAACTATTCGCTTCACACGTAGAAGCTGGCTCTTGGGCAAACTTTTAATCAAGGATGGAGAGTGTACACTATCAAACCTCAATAGGCTGTTCCTATCACTCATTTTTTTGTACAAGTCAGTTTTTAAAGTCCTACCATCCTTGATTATCAGTGTGTCCAAGAAAGGGACCAATTCCTCACTCAGGTTCAATTGAAATTTTATAGATCTTGTTGAAATGTTTAAATCAGCTACAAATGCATATAAGGAGTCAATGTCGCCCCCCCATATGCCAAACACGTCATCTATGTACCGAAACCAGCAAAGTCCATATTTCTGGAACATGCCATTAGTGTATACAAACTTCTCTTCCATATCTCAGCCAGCTAAGCTAAAGGTCCCCTTTACCGTTAGCTATAAATAGGGAAAGACAACCTAATGTATACCCTCAGCTTCAAAATGACTCCGAAATTGAGTGATGTGATTATAAGTTCTCCTGTTTTTTGGGTTATGTCAGAGGGACTAGTATAAACCTCCTAAAATATTATTCTATGTCTATG
Organism: Bombina bombina; assembly: GCF_027579735.1. NCBI lineage: Eukaryota > Metazoa > Chordata > Amphibia > Anura > Bombinatoridae > Bombina > Bombina bombina. The sequence continues at coordinate 422,908,815 of NC_069501.1, read as the reverse complement.
TGTGAAACAGTCCTTAAATACTGGCTAGGTTCGTAAAACAACCATTAACAGTGGAATATATAAAACAGAAAATGTGAGGGAAACCTCTAAAACACAAGCATAGCAAACATCACATAAAACGGTTGTTGCTAGAAACTAGGTCTGTGAACCTTAAAAAAGAAATGTTACGTGATAGCAGAGAGAGCACTTACTTCTATTGAGGAGTAAACAAGACTTAAATACAGTCCAGTTTGTATCAGAATCCATTTATGTATATGGGAGTTCACAAATTTTCAGAGTCATAGCCGAGAAAAAAGTCATGAAAGGAGCACTAAACACTATCTTGTTCTACTTACTCATTAGTCTTTAGCCTACTCCAGCTTTATTTATTTTAAGACCCAATTGTTGGCTGATACAGAGCTGCCCGAGTGGTGAGACCAGTCCCCCCAAATATGTCTGTAGACTGATGTCCCTCTGAGGGTGGATCTAGGCTGAGACGTGTCTGATGCCAGGGTTGACACTGCCGAGGGTTTTTGTTGGCTTTTTCCTGGTACCAATTTGCATATCTGCATGAGCGGAGTGATCCCTTGTATAGCAGCAAATGGATCTGTCCATCTGCACATCCTGGAAGAACCCAAGTCAGCTGTAGATGCCATGTGTGCGACTGTGGGAGCTAAAACTGACACAGATAGTGTGAGGATATCGGGTTCCATTATGTGCATAGGTCACACTGTTGGACAAGCTCTCTCCTGGTGCAGTACATCTATACGAGGTAGATTAATTTGCAGTGTCGTGGGAGGACCTCCGTTCTCTTCTGCAAACTCCAGCCTAGGAGCTGCCAATTTATCTGTGACCGTTGTGAGGTCTATGCTAGCAGCCATTACAGCAGTCAAGGTGATTTCCTCTGTGGACTCAGCTCTGCAGGCAATTACGAGATCATCAAAGTCCCATTGCATCTTCTCTCCAAGGTTATCAAGAAGTGCCTGTACCTGTAGATAGAAATCCTACATACTTGGTAGTGTAGTAACGAGTGCTACATATATTAGAATGCTTCAGTGAGGCCAGTAATCACTACCTCCACGTGTTCGTTACAACCTGCTTAGATCCATATAAAATCCTGTTAGGTTGCTCTAAACAGTAGCTGCTTCACTCATATGTGTATATAAACCAGAGGTATTGCATTAAATTGCATTTAATCCCCCAAAACACTTCATCTTTCAGGAGCTCAGAAACTATGTGTCTTGCCTGTTCTGTAGTTGGCTCCGCCCCCCCTATAAGACTTTTTAAGGTGTTACGCTATATTAAATTGTTTTTAAGATTCAACGGGATCACGTCAGGAATTCTGATTTGGACATTTGCTTCTTTGACACGTCACTTTGATCACATTGAAGATAGGAATTATCTTTTCCAGAATATTTACATGTATATCCTTTATTTTATTCTAATGTTATCACATTTATTTTTATTTACAAAATAATAATAATAAAATAAATACATATATAAACATACATACACATATTAGACATTTATGTTGATATACTGTATAAACAATATAGCCCTTTGCAGTCAAACACTTTGTCGTATACCATATACCTTTTAACCCTTACAACTTTTTTTTTTGTTTTTAAATATTCATATGAATAATTTTTATCAGACAGTGTTTATATGAGTGTAACTGTGATTTTGAATATATTTATGTTGTGTTTTATGCAACTTTTTTAATGCACTATGTTTTGATGAGTGTAAATTGTGATTGGGCTTTCATGATCAAGTTAACTTTTAACTTGTAGTACACACACTATTTCTAACACGCAAAAACAAAATATTGTTTTTTGTGCAACAGTTAATGTGCCACTTGTTATCTAGCCCTAAACCATCAAAAATCTTCCTATAAAGATTTTCACAACATGTAATACATTGTCTTCTATTTAGTTGGACACTAACAATCAAGTATGTGTGACCCTAAAATAAACAATACATTGTGGCTAACGGTTGCTGCTAGGTGATCATCATTACTATGATGATCACCTGACATCTATAAAGACATGGGATTTAATTACAATGGCAATCTTTTGCTACCTAGAGGGACATGGGTCCCAACAAGGGCAATACCATATTTTATATAAGGAACATCGCATGTGTTTTGTGCCTTTTTTAGGGTAATGGAGCCCCAATCCCTCCATAGAGTAAAGTGATTGCTCTCTACAGGCAAGAAAACAAAAATTGTAAAGTTGGGGCTACCCTCTTTCCAAAATCAGGTTTCAGTCTCTCCATGACTTATTAGAGGTGATAGGAGCTGTTACAAGTCCCTTCTTTAGCAAAAAACAAAATGGCGCCTACATATGGGAGGTGGCCACCATTACCATAGTAATAAACTTTTTTTTTTTTTTTATTATGTTTTCAGTTTACAAAAAAACAAAAAAGAAAGTCAAACAATCATTGTACAGCATAGTTGTAAACTCTTAAGTCTGCAAAGATTACAAAGTCAATTTTAACTATTAACTTATGTTCCATTCTAAAACCATTCACTGATAGATATTAAAACTATCATTCTTACCTAATATCTCCTACAGGCTAATTCTCCTATTATCATTGAATCTCCTATGAATCATCCTGGATCCGGGAGCCGGGGGGGGAGTGACACAGGCAAGCCCCTGAATCAGTAGTCCTACCGACCGTGGTGATCTTGTCAATGTGTTGTGTCTTGAGATGGTAAATGTAAATTTTCCCATAAAAATCTGGCATCTAGGAAGAAGGAGAGCTTGTTCCGTTTTAGGAACCCATACTCTTCTAATACCATGAGTTCATTGGTTCTTTCAATCCACGACTCCTTAGTTGGGGGGAAGGGTGTTTTCCATGCTCTAGCTATTAATGAACGAACTCCATTCAGACCTATCTGTACTACAAGAGATCTCAGCTTACATGTAATGTGGGTAGTGTCATTTAATAGTGCTATTCTAGCTGTTAATTTAAATGTGTCGCCCACCAATCTTTGAAGGTATATTTCCACTTCCTTCCATAGTTTCCTAATTAAGGGACAATCCCACCATATATGTAGTAAGCATCCCTGTCCCCCGCATCCCCTCCAACACATATGCAAAGAGTCAGGGTATATTGTGTTCAGTCTAGTTGGAGTCAAGTACCAACGAGACAAAAGTTTATAGTTCATTTCGAGTATTTGTGGGGAGGTAGAGGATTTTATAGTCCTTTGGAACATTTTGTGCCAGTCTTTCCTATCTATCTCCGCATGAAGGTCATGTGCCCACCTCGTTGTGTAGTTTGGTAATGTGGTATTTTGGGGTTCTAGCAAAAGGTGGCGTGATACTGACAAAGGGCTCTGAATTGTCTTTTCACTGTTACACAACCGTTCAAAGGGGGTCAAAGAGCGGAGGAACTCCTTCTTGTGTGGTGATGTCTGTAGGAAATGCTGAAGTTGTGCATACTTAAGCCAATGTATGTATCGTCCTTCTGCAGAGGTCTCTAACCTGTGTCTGCTCTGTAACTTCCCCTCCTCAATAAGTCTACATAATGGAATTGTGTATCCCCATTCCTTAAGTCTTCTAAATCCCCTATCCAGACCCCCCACCATTTCTGTGTTGAGAACTATAGGGAACAGTGGAGATCTAATGGATGAAATATGAGGGTATAGGGTCTTTATCTTCTCCCATTCCTTAAAGAAGTGTTTATGTACATTTAATTGTCCGCATTGTGGTGGTCTTAGATCCGAGGGGACCCAACATACTGCTCCCACAAATGAAATCTGTAGGATATGGGAATCAATAGACACCCAAGCTTTATGAGATGATGAACCATGCCAGTCCAAAATTCTCTGGAGAGTCACTGCATGATAGTACTCCTCAATTCTTGGTAATCCCACCCCACCCATAGTTGTAGATCTGTGTAGGGTGTTTCTATTAACCCTGGGTTTTATCTTGCCCCATACATAGGTGTTTATCTGTCTTTGTACCCGTGTTAAGAACCCATAGGGAAGGTGGATTGGTAAGGCTTGTAGTAGGTATAGGATTTTAGGTAGTATTGTCATTTTAATAGAGTGGATTCTACCCCACCATGAAAGTGTTTTAGTGGCCCAAGTGTTCAGATCTCTTGATATGTTATTGAATAGGGACTCAAAGTTTTTCTTGAAGAGGGTTGAGGGACTCGGGGAAAGGTGAATACCTAAGTATCTGACTGACTCTGACTGTAGACGCAAAGGGCAAACCCGTGAAAGTTTTTGGAATTCTGATGGACTCAGTGATATGTTCAGTACTTCTGACTTAGTTTGATTTATTACAAAATTTGAAAAAGTGCCAAATTTCTCAATTTCCCTGAGTATCATTGGGATGGTGCTATTAGGAGAGGTGACAGAGAAGAGAACATCATCCGCGTACATTGCGATTTTAAACTCGTTAGGCCCTATAGTTATACCATGTATATCTTTGTTGGCACGTATGTGAGCAGCGAGTACCTCCATAGTCAATATAAACAAGATGGGGGACAGTGGGCACCCTTGTCTCGTGCCGTTTCGGATCGAAAATGGATCTGATAGCATGCCATTCACTCTAACTCTGGCCTGTGGGCAAGTGTAAAGGCTACAGACTCTATCTATCATTTTGGGGCCGAATCCAAATATTTCTAATGTTTTTTTAAGAAATTGCCAATTTGTCCTATCGAACGCTTTTTCTGCATCCGTTGTCATTATTACTGCCGGTATGTTGTGGAATTTTGCATATGACGATAGTGTTAATGCCCGTATTGTGTTGTCTCGTGCTTCTCGGCGAGGTGTGAAGCCCACCTGATCAGTGTGTATGATATCGTTTAATACTAAGTTTATACGGTTTGCTATAAGTTTGCTAAAAATCTTTATGTCCGAATTGAGCAAGGAGATAGGTCTGTAGCTACCCATTTGATCCTGTGGTTTATCTGGCTTTAATATTACCGCAATGTGCGCCGTTAACATTTCCGTTGAGAATTTTAAGTCACTATCTATGGCCTGAAATAAGGACAATAAGTGAGGGGCCAAAATGTGTTTAAAAGTTTTATAATATGAGTTAGTGAACCCATCTGGACCCGGACTTTTCCCTGTTGGGAGATGGGAGATAACTGTCAGGATTTCTTTTTGTGTGAATGGCATGTCCAGATCTCCCTTCTGAGATTCTGTCAGGGGGTTCAGGTTGGCAGTTTGTATATATTGTTCCATGTCTCTGAAATGTGGCGGCGTGTCTAATTGTTCTAGATTGTAAAGTCTTGCGTAAAAGTCCCTAAAACTGTCTGCTATTTCCTTGCTGTCATGGATATCTGTCCCAGACTGTTTTTGTATTTTGTGTACATGTGTTTGTCCAGTTTTGACGTTCAGAGCCCTTGCCAGTAGTGGTCCCACTCTGTTTCCCTCGTAAAAGAAAGTTTTTCTTAGTTTAAGTGCTGACTTCTGTGCTTCTCTTGTAAGTATATTGTTAAGGTCTGTTCTGGCCTTAGTTATTAGCGTTAAAAGGTTAGGGTCTTTTGGTCTTTGTTTATGTTCTATTTCTAGTTCTCGTAATTTAGAAAGTAAGGAGTCCACTGTCATGTTATATGTTTTCTTCATATAAGCTTTATGTTTGATGCACTCCCCTCGGACCACTGCCTTATGTGCCTCCCAAATGTTGAGTGATGATACTTCTGTGTTCATATTAAACTGGAAGTATTCTGTGATTGAGGTGGTTAAAGCCTTGTTTGTTGGTGGGTGGTTCAGGAGATATTCATCTAACCTCCAAATAAAAGGGCTTACTGGGGTTTCTGGCCAATGTATGGACACATAGACCGATGAATGATCCGCCCATGTGGTTGGTTGGATATCTGAGTCTGTCACGAAGGATAAGCTGGATTGGTCTATGTACATATAATCCAGCTGCGAATATGAAGCCCACGGGTGTGAGTAAAATGTATAATTCCTTTGCAAGGGATGCTGTACCCTCCAAATATCTATCAGTCCAAGTTGTCGGAAACATCTATAAACCAAGTCTGGGGGTCTATGTGCTGCACTAGTATTAATGGAGGTTGTGTCCAGGAGGGGGTCCATAGTTACGTTGAGATCCCCTCCCAAAATCAACACACCTTTCCTATGTTCTAGGACCAGGGAGAGCAGTCTTCTAAAGAAGGGTGTCCTACCTGAGTTGGGTGCGTAAATATTGACAAATGTCACTGGTCTGTTAAATATCAATCCAATTACTATGAGTATTCTACCCTCTCTGTCCCCTACTGTATTGATCAGCTGAAAAGGTGTGCTGCGGTGTAACAGTATACCCACCCCATTTTTTTTTTTTCCATTGGAATTAAAGTAACCTGTTGGGAAATCCCTTGATGAGAATTTAGGCTCCGAGGTTTTTGAGAAGTGGGTTTCCTGGGCAAATATAACTGAGCTTTTTTGCTTAGCAAACCACCTCAGGGCTATAGATCTTTTAGAGGGGGAGTTGAGACCCTTTGCGTTCTGGGAAACTATGGTTATGTTTCTATGCATTGTGCCTTAACAAATGTAGGTGTGTAGTCTTACCTTGTGATCTGATGACATCTTTTGGGAACGCCTGTATCGCTCCCCAGCCCGGAGGACCCCAAAAAAGGCTCTGTGATTGTAAGAAATAACTTAAGCAATTTAGGAGAAATTTCTGTAAATGGAACAAAAAAAACACATAAGTATTAAATAACTTACTAACTATAAACTGAACAGTAAACCTAACAATATAGTCTATCCCATTATAGACTAATCTCATATTCTACCAGTGGGAGGAGACAGCAAACCAACTGCTGCTGCTACTCCTGCCAATTGAAAAACAAAAGGTAATGTCCAAAATTTATGTAACAGTTTCTTTAATCATGTAGTAGAAGCCTGTTGATAGAAAGAGAGACAAAGACAGCCAAGGCTCTACAAACAATCTGCCGCTACCATTTCAGACTAATAGTCTATTTATACCTTATCATGTCCAATAATAACCTTGGGTCTTTTCTATATTGAGGAGAGTCCTGTGAACACTGCTATCAGTAGCTTCATAGCGAAGCGATGTTGCTGGAATCTTTGTGCGTATGTTTCAGAACCATCGATTTCGCTTTCCTCTGGACTGTTGTCTATTTTTGTCTCTGTGCTTTCGGTGGTAGATGTTGGACTGGGCCATCTTCTTGGCCTTTACCAGATTCCTCGGGTATCCTTGGTTTTGCAATATTTAATTGCGTACAGAAAGTGTCTAAGTCCTCCAGGTCTTTATAAACAGCCTCTTTATTGTCTTTTAAAGCTCTCAGAGAGAAGGGAAAGCCCCAACGATAGGGCACTCCTAAACTTCTCAGGTGCACTGTGAGAAATCCCACATCCCGGCGTTTTGATAAGGTGAGGGGACTTAGGTCTGCATATATTTGAAGAGGGGTGTCTAAGTAGCGAACAGGTGATTTTTTTCTTGCTGCTGCCAATATATTTTCCTTGTCTTGGAAATAATGACACTTCAGGATGACGTCCCTAGGTGGTGCCGAGGGTTGTGGTTTCGGCCTTAATGCTCTGTGAGCTCTGTCTAACATTATGTCCGTGTCGGGATCTGTACCAAGCAGGAAGTGGAACAAATCTTGTAGATATTGTTGTAGATTTGCAGGCAAGATGGTTTCTGGAATCCCTCTTATCCTTAAATTCTGTCTGCGACCTCTGTTGTCTAGGTCCTCAATTTGATTTTGCAGTTGTATAATCTCAGTGGTCTGATGCTGGAGTTGCATTGTGGTCAAATTTGTAGATTCCGACACCTCTTCAGCATATTCCTCAAGTTGTACAACTCTGTTGCCTAGTTCTGTGATGTCTTTCTTGACTTCAGCCATGCCGTCTTTGATTAGTTGGCTAACCTGTTGCATGAAGGTTGAAAAATCCTCTTTGGAGGGTAAAGCATTTAGGTCTGCTCTGGTAAGGGGAGAGTCTGCTTCGTGTGTGATATCTTCCGTGTGAGCCCTGTCTTCTTCTAAGTCGGAAGTAGGAGAGCTTGGTGTTATGGCGCCAGGTGTAGCCACTGTCTTAAAGAAAGAGTTCATTTTAGAACCTGAGGGATTGACTTGTTTTTGGACTTTGTCCATTTTTTGTTGTCTTTTAGATGTCATGTCGATGCTTTAAATGTCTCTGGTCTGGTTCAAAAGCTACTCAGTGTTGTATTGTAACCTGTAAGACCCTGTACCAGCAGTGATATTATCTGTTTTGCAAAGTAACTCTCTACATTAGGCTATTTCCTTAGAGTAGCCTGCACTGGGTCTCACAACACTGTCTTATCTCTCTGGTGGATTGCAAGGTATCTGTTGAGGTATATATGCACTGCCTGCGTTTCACAGAGCTGTAAATTTATGACCTGAGCAATACACCGGAATACTGTGAGAGGCTCCGCTCTGGCTTAAGGGATGATCTGTAACCCCTGCACATGTAGTTGTTCAAGGTATGCTTAATAAGGCATCTTCTATGTATAGGGGTTTCTTGATACTGTTGTTACAGAGCCTCCCTGTCCTTTGCTGCTTCTAATTAGATTGCAGATTATACTAACTGCATGTTTATAACAGTCTCTCTCTATCTCTCATTGGTCTGCAGGAGCGTGATTAGGGCTGTACAAGAAGCAGGGTTTAATATGGTGTCTGCCACACGGTAGTTGTGTCGTTGTGATGCTTATAAGGTTAAGTGTATGCCACAGCCCCCTGTAGCTTGCTGCTCTATTATTTTATGTCCCATGCATGTTTGAAATACAGTTCAGGTGTAGAACTCTGGCAGCCAGCCTCCCAAACACCTATTATCCCTGTGTGAGGTTGTACCTTAGCTTACACGAACGTCTGTCAAAGATGGCGGGCTCCCGTTCTTCCCTCACTGAGTCCTGCTAGTGCTGAGGTGAGTATGTCAGTCGATGCCTTCCTCGATCTGTCCGCTGTGCCGCTACGATGTTTCGGCTGTGTCCGGTAAACTCAGACCCGCCACCACTTCTCCTTTTAGCTCTGCCACAAATGGCGGTTCGCGCCAATGATACTGGGTGTTTAGGCCCTGTCGGCTGTAAGTGAGGAGCCGTATCTGTTTCCCCGAAAGCTTGTTCTCTTCTCACATGGTGCCGTTACGTGCCCGTGGGTTTCCCCTGACATCTACTCAGCCTGAACTTTTAATTAGGTCACTTGGACTGCTTTTAAATGTTAAGGCAGGAGTTAGCTTCATGGAGCACTAAGTATTTGCGGCCATGCTGTTCCTTGGCCGGCTCCGCCCCCCCATAGTAATAAACTTTAAAGGGACAGTTAAATATTTTTATATAAAGTTTTTAGTTGTGAATATTAAAACAACTTTGCAATATACTTTCATTCTTTTTTTTTGCCCTTTTTCTGTAATTTAGCACTGAAAATTGAGCAAATTCTAATTCTCAGAACATAAAAAGCAAGCTGCTGACATCTCAAGACTAACTCTGTTATATAGATGTGCCTAATTGGCTTAAGCTAATAACAACTGCAAAACAAAGTACTTTATACCAAATAAGGAAAATAGTCAGTGGAGTTTGGCTATTGAAAACTATTTGCAGTAAAAAAGACAATATTTTATTTTTCAAAAGATTTTTTATTCTATAGTAACATACCGTAACATAAATGCATTGTAATTACAAGGTGTTTTCTCTCCCGTGACTAAGATCTCATTATGAAGTTGAACCACTGCACATTTTAATGTTGGACTCCGTTGTATTAAAATTAAAGGGACATAATACACATATGCTAAATCACTTGAAACTGATGTAGTATAACTGTAAAAAGCTGACAGGAAAATATCACCTGAGTATCTCTATGTAAAAAAATAAGATATTTTACCTCAAAAATTCCTCAGCTCAGCAGAGTAAGTTCTGTGTAAAATATATACTTCAGCTGTTGCTCAGCTGCAGGTAAAACAAATAAAAAAAAATAATGAAGAAATGAACAGCAGCCAATCAGCATCAACAGTGCTGAGCTTATGAACTCTTTTACTGTGATCTCATGAAATTTCACTTAACTCTCATGAGATTTCATGGTTAACTTCCTTAAACTGAATAGGGAAATAGGATGAGTTGGCACAAAAGCTCACTCCCTTAGCTGTCCCGGGACAGACATACTGATTTGTTGCTTAGACATCCTTTAAAATGGGATGTGGCTACTGAGGAATTTTTGAGGTAAAATATCTTTCTTTTTTACATAGAGATGTTCAGCTGATATTTTCTAGTCAGCTTTTTACAGCTATGCTGCATCACTTTCAAGTGTTTCAACATTTGGGTATCATGGCCCTTTAAGGTCAGTTTTAATTAAAAAGTTTGTCTGGACTAATTTCTGTGTATGCAGTGGTGAGGTGCCTGGCAAGCAGAGCCTGTGCCAAACAAGGAATGTCTAGGCTTTGTTGTCTTCAAACATTGAAATTTAGTAAACTATGTAACACACCCCTCCATTAAAAACAAAATCTCTAGTATACAGTGTATTATTATTATTACTATCGGTTATTTGTAGAGCGCCAACAGATTCCACAGCGCTATACACAAAACATTTATAGGGATTAAACAGGTAGAGGGCCCTGCCAAGAGTCGCACTGTTGTAGTCAGCTCTTAAGAGGGGATCTACAAAGAGCTGGACTCTTAGGCTTACATGCTAAGGGGGTTCAGCTAATCACCATTTTTAAAGGTGATGGAACTACATCCAAGGGTGACACGTTTTAAATGAATGAGAGGCTTCTGTCCTTTTAAATGAGGGGCAATTAGATTTCTATATTTTGACGTTTTATATGTGATTTTGAAGATGTCCTCCTGCGCCGCTAACACTGAGGAAATACTTTTGCTCCTGGACACTTCCATACCGACCTGAAGCTTGACTTGTAATGGTTGAGACTTGTAATGGTGGAGGGTACAGTGACCGGTGATCAAAACTGGGAATCCACAAGACAACAGGTAAAGAGGAGTTCCCTAGGAGGACATTACAGTGCCAGCAGTTATTCTGTTTTTCATAAGCAAAGCAGACAACGCATTGAAATTCAAGCACTTAAAGGTATATTTTTCTTTGTGTCATCTAAAAAAGGGCATTACAACATGTATTAATATTTATTTTCTCTTTTTTTTTTAACCAGATGTTCATGGGGATTGTTACTGTCCAACAGTAAAATTGTGAAAGTTTTCCTTTTCAGGCAATGATATTTGTATCCCACTAAAGATCATTGCTTAATTATTGACTTCCTTTAATTTTCAAAATTAAAACAAGTAACTATGACAACTTTTTCATGTAAAAAAATATCTAATGTCTCTTTAAAGGGATATACAAGACCACTTTGAAATACACAGCACTGCTTAGAGCCATGTTAAAACAAGCTAAATGTATCTATCATATTGCCAGAGTAGAAAGCAGAACTACTAAAAAAATGTTGGATACTATTTTGAAGAGGAAATATTTCAATGTTTGCAGTGTTTAGAAATGTAGACATGTGTGCAAACAGCAAAGAAATGGTTGAATATAGCCAAAAGGTTAAAAACTTTTCCTGGAGTGTGTGAAGTGTACTGTACCTTGTCAAACAGGACAAGTTAATTATACATCGTAATACTAACATAAACATAGTATTCAAGTCAACCACTAACCAGGGATCCTGTCATCTCATTAAATGTGTTAGAAGAGAAAAAGCAAAGCTAAACGCTGTCAGCTAAAACTTTATATGAAGGAGTGAACAAATCTCATTGTTTTCAACAGTTATTTAGTTTTTATATTTGCTTTGACTTCTACTGCAGACTCTGTGCTGGGTTGTGTTTGATAAATGCAACTGTAAAGCATAATGATTAAAAAAAGAAGTCAGACTGTACATCTAAGACATATTTTATGTTATGGAAATCCCCCAACAAAATGTCTTACACAACCTTAAAATGAATTAGATGAGAGACCTTGGTGCACAGTATATTTCTATGATTTAATTTTATTTTGTGATCTGTTATTTACAATATAAAATATTATATTACACATATTTTTTTTCAGGCAGCATTCAGCAGCAAAATAAATGGACACAGAATGTAAGGCATTAACTTGACCTACAGAATTTGCCTCCAGTTCCACATATTAATCATTGAAAACCAGGAAACTAAAGGGATATAAAAATACAAAAATAAATTATGCAATGTGTTAGAACATGTATCATTGCACTGTTGTTTGTATATAACTTTGTTCTTGATTCCAAACTTTTTGAGATTTTCATTCGATTTTGAAAAAAAGGCTTCAGCCTTTTTTAATCACAACAATAACAATCTCACTTGATCTCCATCTCCTTATCATTAATGGCCGACAATGGGTGTTCGGTCACCAAAAACAGAATGAATGAACCAAAAAAAAATACAACTGCTCTCCAGGCTGCCCAGCCGCTCTCACCAACTGATTAGGCCACTCATCCTCATTCTATTTATTCATCATCAATGAGGGCCATCGCCATTGTTGACACAGGAAGTAAAATTCGGGTATGTTCAGATGTTCAATGGCCGCTGCCATTGTTGACATGGGAAGTAACATTCAGGTATGTTCAGAGTATGTTCAGATGGGTGGCTAATATTATTATTGTTTATCTGATGTGTATATTGGTTGATCTGTGAACTGAGTATATTATGATATTACGAATGTTATTATCATTTGTATTGTGATTGCTCTGATTTTAAAAATGGTGTATTGGGAGCCAAAAAACACAATCAACAAGAATGAAAAAACAATTTATGCTTACCTGATAAATTTATTTCTCTTGTAATGTATCCAGTCCACGGATCATCCATTACTTGTGGGATATTCTCATTCCCAACAGGAAGTTGCAAGAGGACACCCAGAACAGAGCTGTAATATAGCTCCTCCCCTAACTGTCATAGCCAGTCATTCGACCGAAAACAAGCCGAGAAAGGAGGAACCATAGGGTGTAGTGGTTACTGTAGTTTAAATTTAAAAATTACCTGCCTTAAAATGACAGGGCGGGCCGTGGACTGGATACACCACAAGAGAAATAAATTTATGAGGTAAGCATAAATTGTGTTTTCTCTTGTAAGGTGTATCCAGTCCACGGATCATCCATTACTTGTGGGATACCAATACCAAAGCTAAAGTACACGGATGAAGGGAGGGACAAGGCAGGAACTTAAATGGAAGGAACCACTGCCTGTAAAACCTTTCTCCCAAATATAGCCTCCGAAGAAGCAAAAGTATCAAATTTGTAAAATTTTGAGAAAGGATGAAGCGAAGACCAAGTCGCCGCCTTGCAAATCTGTTCAACAGAAGCCTCATTTTTAAAGGCCCAAGTGGAAGCCACAGCTCTAGTGGAATGAGCTGTAATTCTTTCAGGAGGCTGCTGTCCAGCAGTCTCATAGGCTAAGCGGATTAAGCTTCTTAGCCAAAAAGAAAAAGAGGTTGCCAAAGCCTTTTGACCTCTCCTCTGTCCAGAGTAGACAACAAACAAAGCAGATGTTTGACGAAAATCTTTAGTAGCTTGTAAGTAAAACTTTAAAGCACGGACCACGTCCAGATTGTGTAACACAAGGATGGAACCACAATCTCTTGATTGATATTCTTGTTAGATACCACCTTAGGTAAGAACCCAGGTTTGGTACGCAGGACTACCTTATCCGTATGAAAAATCAGATAAGGAGAATCACATTGTAAGGCATATAGCTCAGAGACGAGCCGAGGAAATAGCTACCAAAAAAAAAAAGAACTTTCCAAGATAAAAGTTTGATATCTATGGAATGAAGAGGTTCAAACGGAACTCCTTGAAGAACCTTAAGAACCAAGTTTAAACTCCATGGTGGAGCAACAGGTTTAAACACAGGCTTGATTCTAACTAAAGCCTGACAAAATGCCTGAACGTCTGGAACATCTGCCAGACGCTAGTGCAAAAGAATAGACAGAGCAAAGATCTGTCACTTTAAGAAACTAGCTGACAATCCTTTTTCCAAACCTTCTTGGAGAAAAGATAAAATCCTAGGAATCCTGACCTTACTCCATGAGTAACCCTTGGATTCACACCAATAAAGATATCTACGCCATACCTTATGGTAAATTTTCCTGGTGACAGGCTTTCGTGCCTGTATTAAGGTATCAATAACTGATTCGGAGAAGCCACGCTTTGATAAAATCAAGCGTTCAATCTCCAGGCAGTCAGCCTCAGAGAAATTAGATTTGGATGGTGGAAAGGATCCTGAAGTAGAAGGTCCTGTCTCAGAGGCAGAGACCATGGTGGAAAGGATGACATGTCCACTAGATCTGCATACCAGGTCCTGCGTGGCCACGAAGGTGCTATCAGAATCACCGATGCTCTCTCCTGCTTGATCTTGGCATAAGCCAGGTTGAAAGACCAGGGCGCTGCTAGAGTATCTATCAGTGTCGCCTTGGGATCCCTGGACCTGGATCCGTAACACGGAAGCTTGGCGTTCTGGCGAGATGCCATGAGATCCAGTTCTGGTTTGCCCCAACGGAGAATCAGTTGTGCAAATACCTCCGGATGGAGTTCCCACTCTCCCGGATGAAAAGTCTGACGACTTAGAAAATCCGCCTCCCAGTGCTCTACACCTGGGATATGGATAGCTGATAGGTGGCAAGAGTGAATCTCTGCCCAGTGAATTATTTTTGAAACTTCTAACATCTCTAGGGAACTTCTTGTTCCCCCTCGATGGTTGATGTAAGCTACAGTCGTGATGTTGACCGACTGAAATCTGATGTACCTCAGAGTTGCTAACTGAGGCAAAACCTGAAGAGCCTTGAATATCGCTCTTAGTTCCAGAATATTTATTGGAAGGAGAGACTCCTCCTGAGTCCACGATCCCTGAGCCTTCAAAAGCGACCCTAGAACCTTTGTAAAGATTCTTGGGGCTGTAGCTAATCCAAAAGGAAGAGCTACAACTGGTAATGCCTGTCTTGAAAGGCAAACCTGAGAAACCGATGATGATCTTTGTATATAGGAATGTGAAGATAAGCATCCTTTAGATCCACTGTAGTCATATATTGACCCTCCTGGATCAGTGGTAGGATGGTACGAATAGTTTCCATCTTGAACGACGGAACTTTGAGGAATTTGTTTAAGATCTTTAGATCCAAAATCGGTCTGAAGGTTCCCTCTTTTTTGGGAACCACAAACAGATTTGAGTAAAAACCCTGTTCCTGTTCCTCCTTTGGAACTGGATGGATCACTCCCATAACTAGGAAGTCTCGTACACAGTGTAAGAATGCCTCTCTCTTTATCTGGTTTGCTGATAATTGTGAAAGGTGAAATCTCTCTTTTGGGGGGAAGCTTTGAAGTCCAGAAGATATCCCTGGGATATAATTTCCAACGCCCAGGGATCCTGAACATCTCTTGCCCATGCCTGGGCGAAGAGTGAAAGTCTGCCCCCTACTAGATCCGTTACCGTATAGGGGGTCTTTCCTTCATGCTGTCTTAGAGGCAGCAGCAGGCTTTTTGACCTGCTTACCTTTTTTCCAGGTCTGGTTTGGTCTCCAGACCGTCTTGGATTGAGCAAAAGTTCCCTCTTGTTTATTATTAGAGGAAGTTGATGCCGCACCTGCCTTGAAGTTTCGAAAGGCACGAAAATTAGACTGTTTGGCCCTAGATTTGGACCTGTCCTGAGGAAGGGCACAACCTTTTTCCTCCCGTGATATCAGCAATAATCTCCTTCAAACCAGGCCCGAATAGGGTCTGCCCCTTGAAGGGAATGTTAAGTAGCTTAGATTTTAAAGTCACGTCAGCTGACCATGATTTAAGCCATAGCGCTCTGCGCGCCTGTATAGCAAAAGCAGAATTCTTAGCCGTTAGTTTATTCAAATGAACAATGGCATCAGAAATAAAATAATTGGCTAGCTTAAGTGCTCTAAGTTTGCCAAGTATGTCATCCAATGGAGTCGCTACCTGTAAAGCCTCTTCCAGAGACTCAAACCAGTACGCCGCAGCAGCAGTGACTGGGGCAATGCATGCAATGGGCTGTAGGATAAAACCTTGTTCAATAAATATTTTCTTAAGGTAACCTTCTAATTTTTTATCCATAGGATCTAAAAAAGCACAACTGTCCTCGACAGGGATAGTAGTACGATTTGCTAGAGTAGAAACTGCTCCCTCCACCTTAGGGACTGTCTGCCATAAGTCCCGTGTGGTGGCGTCTATTGGAAAACATTTTTCTAAAAATAGGAGGGGAAGAGAACGGCACACCTGGTCTATCCCATTCCTTATTAATAATTTCTGTAAACCTTTTAGGTATTGGAAAAACATCAGTACTGCAAAGCATTTATCCAGTCTACACAATTTCTCTGGCACTGCAATGGTATCACAGTCATTCAGAGCAGCTAAAACCTCCCTAAGCAACACGCGGAGGTGTTCAAGCTTAAATTTAAATGTAGAAATATTAGAATCAGGTATCTTTCCTGAGTCATTAACATCACCCACTGACTGAAGCTCTCCTTCTTCGGCTTCTGCATATTGTGAGGCAGTATCAGACATGGTTCTTAAAGCGTCAGTATGCTCTGCATTTTGTCTCACCCCAGAGCTATCTCGTTAACCTCTAAGTTCAGGTAGTCTGGCTAATTACCGCTGACAGTGTATTATCCATGACTGCGCCATGTCTTGTAAAGTAAACGCTATGGGCGCCCTAGATGTACTTGGCGCCATTTGAGCGTGAGTCCCTTGGGCGGGAGTCAAAGGGTCTGACACGTGGGGAGAGTTAGTCGGCATAACTTTCCCCTCGTCAGATTCCTCTGGTGATAATTTTTTTAAAAACAGAATATGATCTTTATTGCATAAAATGAAATCAGTACATTTGGTACACATTCTAAGAGGGGGTTCCACCATGGCTTTTAAACATAATGAACAAGGAGTTTCTTCTATGTCAGACATGTTTATACAGACTAGCAATGAGACTAGCAAGCTTGGAAAACACTTTAAATCAAGTTAACAAGCAAATATAAAAAACGGTACTGTGCCTTTAAGAGAAACAAATTTTGTCAGAATTTGAAAAACAGTGAAAAAAATGCAGTAAATCAAACGAAATTTTTACAGTGTATGTAATAGGCTAACAGAGCATTGCATCCACTTGCAAATGGATGATTAACCCCTTAGTTAAAAAAACGGATCAAAAAAACGAAATAGACATTTTTTAACAGTCACAACCAACTGCCACAGCAAGCTGTGGTCCTACCTTCCCCAATAACGACTTTGGTAAGCCTTTGAGCCCTTTAGAGATGTCCTATAGCATACAGGGGACTCCTGAGGGAAGCTGGATGTCACAGTTTGTAATTTTAACTGCACCAACTGTAACTTTTATACTATAACAGTGGAAAGCCTCAGTAAACTGTTTCTAGTCAAAATTTAAGCTAGCCATGTGGAAAAAACTAGGCCCCAATAAAGTTTTATCACCAAAGCATATATAAAAACGATTAAACATGCCAGCAAACGTTTTATATTGAAATATCATAAGGGTATTACCCCTGGGAGTAAGCATGATACCAGTCGTTATTAAATCACTGTATTCAGGCTTAACTTACATTAATCCGGTATCAGCAGCATTTTCTAGTGTTTTCCATCTCTAGAAAAAAATATAACTGCACATACCTGATAGCAGAATAAACTGCACGCCATTCTCTCGCTGAACTTACCTCATCTGTGTAATCCCCTCAGACATATGTGAGAATAGCAATAGATCTTAGTTACAACCTGCTAAGATCATAGAAACCTCAGGCAGATTCTTCTTCTATTTACTGCCTGAGATAAAATAGCACAACTCCGGTACTATTTAAAAATAACAAACTTTTGATTGAAGAAAATAAACTAGCTATATTTAACCACTCTCTCCTACAATGACCTTGCTTGTTGAGAGTTGCAAGAGAATGACTGGGTATGACAGTTAGGGGAGGAGCTATATTACAGCTCTGCTCTGGGTGTCCTCTTGCAAATTCCTGTTGGGAATGAGAATATCCCACAAGTAATGGATGATCCGTGGACTGGATACACCTTACAAGAGAAATTTACCCCATATGCAATGCACTACTCGGACCTAGCTGAGCACATCTAGCAAACCAATGACAAGAGGCATATGTGTGTAGCTATCGATCATCAGCTAGCTCCCAGTAGCTCCTGAAGCTACCTAGGTATCCTATTCCACAAAGGATACCAAAGGGAATAGGCAAATTTGAGAGCATCAGTTAACTTAAAAGCCTCTTAAAATGTTATGCTAAAACACGAAAGATTAACTTTGACTTAAATGTTTCTTTAAAAAAAAAACAGTGCAAACAAAAAGATGGAAATTAATTAGCATCAGGTTAATTAATAGCATAATGAAAATGGATCCCTTTTCTTTGTTGTTGGGAGGAATAATAAAGATGTTTGTCATTGACAATGTTAATAAAGACAATGCAAAAATATATAACTGGATTTGAATATTAAAATCTTATGGCTAGATTTAGAGTTTTGTCGGTAACGACCCGCGTAGCTAACGCTGGCTTTTTTCTGGCCGCACCTTTAAAATAACTCTGGTATTGAGAGTCCACAGAATGGCTGCGATAGGCTCCAAAAAAGGAGCGTAGAGCATATTTAACGGTACTGCAACTCTCGATACCAGAGTTGCTTACGGACGCGGCCAGCCTCAAAAACGTGCTCGTGCATGATTCCCCCATAGGAAACAATGGGGCTGTTTGAGCTGAAAAAAACCCTAACACCTGCAAAAAAGCCGCGTTCAGCTCCTAACGCAGCCCCATTGTTTCCTATGGGGAAACACTTCCTACGTCTGCACCTAACACCCTAACATGTACCCCGAGTCTAAACACCCCTAACCTTACACTTATTAACCCCTAATCTGCCGACCCCGCTATCGCTGACCCCTGCATATTATTATTAACCCCTAATCTGCCGCTCCGTAAACTGCCGCTACTTACATTATCCCTATGTACCCCTAATCTGCTGCCCTAACATCGCCGACCCCTATATTATATTTATTAACCCCTAATCTGCCGCCCCCAACGTCGCCTCCACCTGCCTACACTTATTAACCCCTAATCTGCCGAGCGGAGCTCACCGCTATTCTAATAAATGTATTAACCCCTAAAGCTAATTCTAACCCTAACCCTAACACCCCCCTAAGTTAAATATAATTTTATTCTAACGAAATAAATTAACTATTATTAAATAACTTATTCCTATTTAAAGCTAAATACTTACCTGTAAAATAAACCCTAATATAGCTACAATATAAATTATAATCACATTGTAGCTATTTTAGGATTAATATTTATTTTACAGGCAACTTTGTATTTATTTTAAGCAGGTACAATAGATATTAAATAGTTAAGAACTATTTAATAGTTACCTAGTTAAAATAATAACAAAATTACCTGTAAAATAAATCCTTACCTAAGTTACAATTAAACCTAACACTGCACTATCATTAAATTAATTAAATAAAATACCTACAATTACCTACAATTAAACCTAACACTACACTATCAATACATTAATTAAATACAATATCTACAAATAACTACAATGAAATAAACTACCTAAAGTACAAAAAATAAAAAAGAACTAAGTTACAAAAAATAAAAAAATATTTACAAACATAAGAAAAATATTACAACAATTTTAAACTAATTACACCTACTCTAAGCCACCTAATAAAATAACAAAGACCCCCAAAATAAAAAAATGCCCTACCCTATTCTAAATTACTAAAGTTCAAAGCTCTTTTACCTTACCAGCCCTGAACAGGGCCCTTTGCGGGGCATTCCCCAATAAGTTCAGTTCTTCTAAACTAACTAAAGTACAAAAAATAAAAAAGAACTAAGTTACAAAAAATAAAAAAATATTTACAAACATAAGAAAAATATTACAACAATTTTAAACTAATTACACCTACTCTAAGCCCCCTAATAAAATAACAAAGACCCCCAAAATAAAAAAATGCCCTACCCTATTCTAAATTACTAAAGTTCAAAGCTCTTTTACCTTACCAGCCCTGAACAGGGCCCTTTGCGGGGCATGCCCCAAGAAGTTCAGCTCTTTTGCCTGTAAAAAAAAACATACAATACCCCCCCCAACATTACAACCCACAACCCACATACCCCTAATCTAACCCAAACCCCCCTTAAATAAACCTAACACTAAGCCCCTGAAGATCTTCCTACCTTGTCTTCACCATGCCAGGTATGACCGTCCGTTCCAGGCTCTGATATCTTCATCTAAGCCCAAGCGGGGGCTAGACATCCATCATCCGACGGCTGAAGAAGTCCAGAAGAGGGTCCAAAGTCTTCATCCTATCCGGGAAGAAGAGTAGATGGAATCAGCCAATCAGAATCAAGTTCAATTCGATTGGCTGATTCGATCAGCCAATCAGATTGAGCTCGCATTCTATTGGCTGTTCCGATCAGCCAATAGAATGCGAGCTCAATCTGATTGGCTGATCTGATCAGCAAATCGGATTGAACTTGATTCTGATTGGCTGATTCCATCAGCCAATCAGAATTTTCCTACCTTAATTCCGATTGGCTGATAGAATCCTATCAGCCAATCGGAATTCGAGGGACGCCATCTTGGATGACGTCCCTTAAAGGAACCGTCATTCTTCAGTTGGACGTCGCCGGATGAAGATGGGTCCGCGGTGGAGGTCTTCAGGATGGAGCCGGTCCTCATCGGATGAAGATAGAAGATGCCGCTTGGAAGAAGATGGTTGCCGGTCCGGATCTACTCTTCTTCCCGGATAGGATGAAGACTTTGGACCCTCTTCTGGACTTCTTCAGCCGTCGGATGATGGATGTCTAGCCCCCGCTTGGGCTTAGATGAAGATATCAGAGCCTGGAACGGACGGTCATACCTGGCATGGTGAAGACAAGGTAGGAAGATCTTCAGGGGCTTAGTGTTAGGTTTATTTAAGGGGGGTTTGGGTTAGATTAGGGGTATGTGGGTGGTGGGTTGTAATGTTGGGGGGGGGTATTGTATGTTTTTTTTTACAGGCAAAAGAGCTGAACTTCTTGGGGCATGCCCCGCAAAGGACCCTGTTCAGGGCTGGTAAGGTAAAAGAGCTTTGAACTTTAGTAATTTAGAATAGGGTAGGGCATTTTTTTATTTTGGGGGTCTTTGTTATTTTATTAGGGGGCTTAGAGTAGGTGTAATTAGTTTAAAATTGTTGTAATATTTTTCTTATGTTTGTAAATATTTATTTTTTTTGTAACTTAGTTCTTTTTTATTTTTTGTACTTTAGTTAGTTTATTTCATTGTAGTTATTTGTAGATATTGTATTTAATTAATGTATTGATAGTGTAGTGTTAGGTTTAATTGTAGGTAATTGTAGGTATTTTATTTAATTAATTTAATGATAGTATAGTGTTAGGTTTAATTGTAGGTAATTGTAGGTATTTTATTTAATTAATTTAATGATAGTATACAGGGAGTGCAGAATTATTAGGCAAGTTGTATTTTTGAGGATTAATTTTATTATTGAACAACAACCATGTTCTCAATGAACCCAAAAAACTAATTAATATCAAAGCTGAATAGTTTTGGAAGTAGTTTTTAGTTTGTTTTTAGTTATAGCTATTTTAGGGGGATATCTGTCTCTGCAGGTGACTATTACCGTGCATAATTATTAGGCAACTTAACAAAAAACAAATATATACCCATTTCAATTATTTATTTTTACCAGTGAAACCAATATAACATCTCAACATTCACAAATATACATTTCTGACATTCAAAAACAAACAAAAACAAATCAGTGACCAATATAGCCACCTTTCTTTGCAAGGACACTCAAAAGCCTGCCATCCATGGATTCTGTCAGTGCTTTGATCTGTTCACCATCAACATTGCGTGCAGCAGCAACCACAGCCTCCCAGACATTGTTCAGAGAGGTGTCCTATTTTCCCTCCTTGTAAATCTCACATTTGATGATGGACCACAGGTTCTCAATGGGGTTCAGATCAGGTGAACAAGGAGGCCATGTCATTAGATTTTCTTCTTTTATACCCTTTCTTGCCAGCCACGCTGTGGAGTACTTGGATGCGTGTGATGGAGCATTGTCCTGCATGAAAATCATGTTTTTCTTGAAGGATGCAGACTTCTTCCTGTACCACTGCTTGAAGAAGGTGTCTTCCAGAAACTGGCAGTAGGACTGGGAGTTGAGCTTGACTCCATCCTCAACCCGAAAAGGCCCCACAAGCTCATCTTTGATGATACCAGCCCAAACCAGTACTCCACCTCCACCTTGCTGGCATCTGAGTCGGACTGGATCTCTCTGCCCTTTACCAATCCAGCCACGGGCCCATCCATCTGGCCCATCAAGACTCACTCTCATTTCATCAGTCTATAAAACCTTAGAAAAATCAGTCTTGAGATATTTCTTGGCCCAGTCTTGACGTTTCAGCTTGTGTGTCTTGTTCAGTGGTGGTCGTCTTTCAGCCTTTCTTACCTTGGCCATGTCTCTGAGTATTGCACACCTTGTGCTTTTGGGCACTCCAGTGATGTTGCAGCTCTGAAATATGGCCAAACTGGTGGCAAGTGGCATCTTGGCAGCTGCACGCTTGACTTTTCTCAGTTCATGGGCAGTTATTTTGCGCCTTGGTTTTTCCACACGCGTCTTGCGACCCTGTTGACTATTTTGAATGAAACGCTTGATTGTTCGATGATCACACTTCAGAAGCTTTGCAATTTTAAGAGTGCTGCATCCCTCTGCAAGATATCTCACTATTTTTGACTTTTCTGAGCCTGCCAAGTCCTTATTTTGACCCATTTTGCCAAAGGAAAGGAAGTTGCCTAATAATTATGCACACCTGATATAGGGTGTTGATGTCATTAGACCACACCCCTTCTCATTACAGAGATGCACATCACCTAATATGCTTAATTGGTAGTAGGCTTTCAAGCCTATACAGCTTGGAGTAAGACAACATGCATAAAGAGGATGATGTGGTCAAAATACTCGTTTGCCTAATAATTCTGCACTCCCTGTAGTGTTAGGTTTAATTGTAACTTAGGTTAGGATTTATTTTACAGGTAATTTTGTAATTATTTTAACTAGGTAGCTATTAAATAGTTCTTAACTATTTAATAGCTATTGTACCTGGTTAAAATAATTACAAAGTTGCCTGTAAAATAAATATTAATCCTAAAATAGCTACAATGTAATTATAATTTATATTGTAGCTATATTAGGGTTTATTTTACAGGTAAGTATTTAGCTTTAAATAGGAATAAGTTATTTAATAAGAGATAATTTATTTCGTTAGAATAAACTTATATTTAACTTAGGGGGGTGTTAGGGTTAGGGTTAGAATTAGCTTTAGGGGTTAATAAATTTAATAGAGTAGCGGTGCGGTCCGCTCGGCAGATTAGGGGTTAATAAATATAATATAGGGGTCGGCGGTGTTAGGGGCAGCAGATTAGGGGTACATAAGGATAACTTAAGTAGCGGCGCTTTGCGGTCGGCAGATTAGGGGTTAATTATTGTAGGTAGTTGGCGGCGACGTTGTGGGGGGCAGATTAGGGGTTAATAAATATAATACAGGGGTCGGCGGTGTTAGGGGCAGCAGATTAGGGGTACATATGTATAACGTAGGTGGCGGTCGGCAGATTAGGGGTTAAAAAAATTTAATCGAGTGGCGGCGATGTGGGGGGACCTCAGTTTAGGGGTACATAGGTAGTTTATGGGTGTTAGTGTACTTTAGGGCACAGTAGTTAAGAGCTTTATGAACCGGCGTTAGCCCAAAAAGCTCTTAACTCCTGTTTTTTTTCTGCGGCTGGAGTTTTGTCGTTAGAATTCTAACGCTCACTTCAGCCACGACTCTAAATACCGGAGTTAGAAAGATCCCATTGAAAAGATAGGATACGCAATTTACGTAAGGGGATCTGCGGTATGGAAAAGTCGCGGCTGAAAAGTGAGCGTTAGACCCTTTTTTGAGTGACTCCAAATCCCGGCGGTAGCCTAAAACCAGCGTTAGGAGCCTCTAATTCTGGTTTTCACGGCTACCGCCAAACGCTAGGCCTTTAAATCTAGGCCTTTACCTCCCCTCTTCTGAAAGCCCATGCCATTGAGGTCTTATGACTCAATGGAGTAACAATTTCCAGAGTACCCAGGTGTAGCCAGAGTGTTGTTAGTCCAAGCAATATGATAACAATCCAGGCAAGTATCTTTACCCTTCTCTGATTATTGTTTGGGTTTCACAGACTAAGAAATGTATTTATTTCAATTATTCCATGCTTACCAAGCAAAAATAGCTCTTACAACCTCAAAAGTCCAATTGTATACATATAACTAAGCATAAATCAATCCCTCCTGGATGTACCATCTTTGAGAAAGCACAAAATGTGTCATGTAGTTGTCCACTGTAAGTGAAGAGTGTCTCTAATGTTGTCCTATCTTTGTTTTAAAGTGATAATAAAATATTATTTTTACATTTTAGCACTCGCAACACATCTCCATTAACTTCAGAAAATGCAGATAAAGTTTATCACTCTGCAAACTTAACTGGAGATCTTGTGCTAAACTTCATATTAATTCCTTAATAAATACAGCAAAACACATGAATCACAATAGAATAGGAATATTGTAACATAAATCTATAAGAAAAAAATAGGGATTGGGGAGATGGGTGTAAATAAGATGGGCACTAAGAGCAATACCCTTTTCTGAAGATGGAATGTTTTTATTGTGTGTTTTATAATTTAAGAACAAAAGCTTGTTAACTTCTTCTCTGGTTCTACCTACATACCATCTCATGTTAGCTGGGCCTTCTGATTTATCATGCACTAAATGTATTCCAAGAGATTTCACCATGACTGTAAATGTGCTAGACAAGGCATCCTAATCTCAGTATCTGAGGAACCTGCAAACAGGAAACCATCCAAATAAGGGACAACAAACTTAATAATTGACTGTTGTCTTACTAACTATTCCAGATAACTACTGAATGTCACAGGGAGATAAAACAATCCATTGGGAAACCATGAAGCATAAATCAACAAAATGCTTCCAAAACACAATCCCACAAATGTTCACCCTTCAGATGTACTAGTAAAAGCCTGAAAACTAATTCAGTGTACATCTTTTGACAGCTGGTTTGCCCCACCCCACCGTGCAAATTATCTATAACACACTGATGACAATTCAGAGTCAATATCATCATTAATTTGATCAATAATTTGGGGATGGTATATAATTAATCAAAATATTTATACACTCCTTCTTTGGGACCATAACAAACACCTCCTAGATCAACCTGTCACAGAACACCCTGGGGGTTTCAGTGGCAAACTTGAGTTTTGGTGGGAAATGGGCATATATTTATTATATAGTAAGATGACAGATTTGTTGGGTTAAAGGGACATGGATGTCAAAATGAAACTTTCCTGACAATTAAAAAAAATACTTTTACTATAAGCATATTCACCTCTATATTTCTTTGCTAAGATTTGTTTATAATAGATACTTTAATAGAGCAGTAATACCAATAATTTTCTACTAAAAACCCCATTAGGAGATTTTGCCTGGCAACAGGAGCAATACTAGGTTACTAGATAAATGAAAAACAATATATTTGGCCTGCCCTATTGTTAATCACTTGGCACTGCAGTTGGAACTTATTTGTTTATTGAAATTCAAATTATCTTGTTTGGCAAAGAGAACAGAGCCTTAACTGTTATATACAGAAAAGAAAAAAAGCAGTGGGGTGAGCTATGCATATAGATTGTTTGTATATTTGAGAAGGTATCCACTATCCGACAAATTAAATGATCATTTCATTAGTGAGCATTTAAATATCAAGAAAAGATTCCTTTGTTCTATGTATAATATAGTTCCAAATGAAACATAATGAAAAATAAGAGAGATATCCTTATGCTGAGAGGTTACACAGGTTCTATGTGTATTTTATGCTTTGAACAGAGTTAATTTCTTAATATACTTTAAAGTTGGACTTCTGAGTTAAAATTGGCTCTGAACATTGTTTCTCATACTTTTATTAAAAGAGTATAGTTGCCAATGCCATGCATTGTTTTAGGATTTATAACTCACATCTCAAAGCATCAATACTTAATCAGTCTTGCTAGGCAAGACATTTGTAACAAAGGGAATATTGGTAAGATGTTCCAAGGAAGAATAATTAAAGCTTTAAGTACCTGGCAATGAGATTTAAATCACACAGTAGTATACTTCAGTCCAGTGACTATTTGCTTGTAGAAAGGTAATGCTAATTATTTTGAAATAAATACCATACCAATTTGAATGTACTAATAACATGTTAATTATTAAAACCTGTTACCCCTTAGCGGCATGGTGTCAATTTTTAACATTTTATTTATGCTGACTCTCATAAGATAAAACTATTTTTAATTTTTAACTTTTTTCAATTCAAGCAAACCAATTATTTGACCTAATAGCCAGATTGGGCTGCAATATATTGTCAGTCAATGGGCCAAATTCACGGAAGCTTGATAGATTGACAATGGGTCTCATTGCTAGGGCCAGATCATGTTCGAAATCCATAGATGCTTTTTCTCCTGTCTTCTCTAGTGTTTCCTTAGTGGATGTCATTAACATATATAGAGCTATATTACAAGTGGTGTGCTAACTGTTGCGCGTTATACACGGGTCAGAAAGAAAAGGCCCGTATGTAAGTATGGAAGGAGGGCACCTGTGACCCCACTTCCTCCAGGAGTGGAACATTCCAAGGTGGGTGGGATAGGTATAAAGTGGCTTGACTCGGGAAGTGAGGTCACAGGTGCCCTAACAGGAGCATAACGGTAGGAGGTGTGTAGTGCATCGGCTTACCTGAAGATGGAGGCGTTACTGGAACAGTTGCTGTCAGCGGCGAGGAGAAACGGTGAAGACTGGGTCCGGCAGCAGTTGTCCATGGCTGGTGAGGCGGCCACAGCAGTCTTGGAGGAAGGACCAGCAGACCGGAGCAGAAAGACGGCCGGCCAGGAGGTCGAGGCCACCGGAGGTCCGGTCGTGAGAGGATCCAGCCAGAACATCAGGAGGTGCAGCGGGCGAGGTCGGAAGGCAGCAGAGGTCGCAGGACGGGAGCGGCGGCCGAGGCGCGGGCCCGGGAACAGTGCCGGTGAATGACGTCACGGATGTGCGTCAAGGAGCAGAGACGGGCGCCAGCAGAGGACGCGGGAGGACACCGAGGAACAGGAGGACCGGCGGGGATGCAGGTAAGGCAGGCTGAGCTATCGAAGATGGGGATTAACGGCTGAGCTATCGAAGATGGCATAAGGAGATGGGGGGGGAATGCGAATTATAGAGGCGGTCTGGGCTGAGGGGGCCATTTGGTAGATTAAGTACAGCCCGAGGGATATGGCCTATAAGGGTGGAGGTAAGGAAAAGGGGATTGAGAGCCATGAAGGGGTGGCAGCGGGGGGGTGGGGGGTAGACCGGATGGCCGGGGATGAGGCCAGGTAACAAAGCAAATAGGCTGAGGAGGGGTTGTCAGGCGGCCGGAAATGAGGCCGGGGGAAGGAATGTATTCGCAGGCAGCAGGAGGGGGTGCGGAGGTTGTGGGCCTCAAACAAGGCCCTTGGCAGCGGGAGAGCCCGTGTGGGGGCTGGGGAATTAGGATGAGGGCCGCGGCGGTGAAAGCCGCAAGCCGCGGGTGAGCCCGAGAGTGCCCCATTTGAACAAGGAAGGGTATGGGGCAGAACTGCGCCACGTGGTGATAAGGTGGCGGTTAGCAAAAGAGGGCATAGGGACGGGAGATAGCTAGTGAGTGGGGATGCATATAACATAGTTTATAGTGTGCTCATGGGGTGTGGTAAAAAAAATAAAAAAAAAATAATAATATTCAGCTGTTAAAATATAGAAAATAAAGACGGTGTGAATATTTTATATAGGGACAAGGGGTAAAAGGGTTGACTCTGAGTTCCGGTGGTGGCCGGTGGTTCCCTTTAGCCTTTAAGGCTGCGGCTGGTGTAGTTGCCGCCAACCCTAGTGCACATAGGTAATGGTTCTGGGTAGGGGTGCGCAGAAATTTTCCGGGGACGAGTGGTGGGGGGCGGGTGTCAGAAGTGGTGGTGTGGGCTCCCCCGCAATTAGGTCGGTGGTGTGAGGGGACTGTGTATTGATATTATTGTGGCCCGCTGGCAGGGCAGTTTTAAAAAAAAAAAAATTAAACATTTGGGTAGGAAGGTAGTTATCACGGGGACAGGTGCCTTCAGGAGGGGGGGGGTAATTTTATTTGAGGAGGGTGGTGTTAATATTGTTTCTATGTTTCAGGAGTAGTCAGGGACGGACGGAGGGGTGAGGAGGCTTTAAACACCGTGGGTGTTGAGATTCCAGCGCAGCAGGAGCGGCAGACGGAGCCACCGCTTGAGCTCAACGCCAGCGGAGACTTTGGTGAGGAGGAGGAGGAGGAGGATCCCCTTGAAGGAACATCAGCGGGACCGGGGACGGCGGGACAGGTAGGAGATCTGTCCGCCTTGGCGCAGATTTTACAGTTATTGTCTCCTTCACGGAGTGGAGGGACCCAAGGTGTGGGGAGTAAAAGAGGAGGGTCTGTGATAAGGGGGGAATCGAGGGGGAGAGAGGTTATTGCTATGTCCCCATTACAGGCAGCAGGTGACGGTAGCAGAGCAGAGAGGAGGGACGCCCTTCCGGAGAGAACGGTGACTGCAGGTGGATGCAGGAGATCCAGGTCACCACAGAGGTCACGGGGGAGAGGACCACCAGCATCTCCTACGTGGGCACGGTTGGACAGGAGCCGCGACCGGAGCAGTGATCGGTTAGTCCAAGTATTTGATCGGGTGACCAGGGATTTTGGAATTCCCGTGGCGGCTGAAAAATCGGAAGGTCCGGTGACGCTTCTAAGTTTTTTGGTAATCCAAATGGATTCAGTCAGCATGGAATGCAGGTTACCGGAGGAAAAAGTGGTCGACCTTAGGGCGGTTATTGACAAAATGGTGGGGAGCAAGAAGGCTACCTTGAAGGAAATTCAATCGTTGTTATGGAAGCTAAATTTTGCTGGCAGGATCATTCCTATTGGCAGGGTATTTTGCCGGCGTCTATCCTTGTTAACAGTGGGTGTCTCGAACCCTAGGCACCACATCAGGCTGTCAAAAGAGGTGAAAGAGGATTTGAAGATTTGGCAAGTGTTTCTGCAGGAATTTAACGGGAGGGTCATTATGCAAGAGAAGGGCTGGACGGATGACCAGTTGTGCTTGTTCACAGATGCGGCAGGGGCGCATGGTTTTGGAGCATACTTGGAGGGTCAGTGGTGTGCAGGACAGTGGCCCAGTGAGTGGATTGAGTGGGGTTTGATGAAGAATTTAACTTTCTTGGAATTGTTCCCTTTGGTGGTGGCACTGCGTGTTTGGCCTGATCGCTTGAGCAATAAAAGGGTATGCTTCCATTCAGATAACCAAGGCGTGGTGTGGGCAATTAACCGCCAAGTGCATGTTCCAGGGCAGGTGAATGTTATCGCTGATGCTTTGTCACGGTTTCAGTGGGACAGGTTTCGAGAGGTGGCCCCGGACGCGGAACAGGAAGGTGTCAGATGTCCCGAGGATCTGTGGCATCTGGGTTGCCAGGAATGTTGAGCTTGGTGAACGGAGCACTAGCACCTAATACATGGAGGGCTTACGCCCGAGTGTGGAAGGTGTGGGAACAGAGGCTTTTGGATGAGCAGTGTCTTGAGTATGGGAGGAGCTGCGTAGCAGTGTGGTTGGACTTGTTAGGTTCATGGGCGAGGGAAGGGCTGTCGCCCTCTGAGGTATGTAAGAGAAAGGCAGCAATGGCATTTCTTTTTCAGCTGATGGGAAAAGAGGACCTGACGAAACTTTTTGTGGCCCGGATGGCGGTCCGGGGGATGTGCAGGGGTGGGAGGCGAGCGGACCAGCGAAGACCGGTTACGTTTGCAATTTTACAAGGGCTCGTAGCGAGTTTAAATAGGATATGTTCTTCAAGGTTTGAGGAGTTGTTGTTTAAAACAGCGTTTGTGTTGGCGTTTTTTGGGGCGTTCCGGGTGTCGGAGCTGGTGGGCAAGAACCGGCAGGATAGGAGTGGTATCGGAAAGCAAGAGGTGTTCTTGGAGGAAGGGGTAGTTGAATTGTGGGTCAGGAGGTCTAAGACGGATCAAGAGGGTAGGGGAGCCACGGTGGTGTTAAGGGAGATTGGTGGAGATTGTTGCCCAGTGGGAACGGTGAGAGAGTATTTGAGGGTGGCCAGGCACAATGAAGGCCCTTTGCTAATACATGAGGATGGGTCGTCTTTGTCACGTTTTCAGTTTGTTGCTGTCATGAGGAAGGCATTGGGGTCAATGGGTATGGGAGCCTTAGAGTTTGGTTCACATTCATTTAGGATTGGGGCGGTTATCAGGAGGGTTGGAAGATGGAGATCGGAGAGATTCAGGGGGTATGTGAGGCCGGGTTTGGTGTTGTGATGTGAGATTCCTAACATGTTTGATTTATTTGACAGATGCAAGAAGGTGTTGGATTGTTGGACACTCCTATGTGTTCTGGGCAAGGAAGGCAGCAGCGGTGAAGCCAAATGGGACACAGCTGGGTTTCAGAGAAGACCGTTTACTAATAAAATGGTTTGGGGTGAGAGGGATGAAATGGGAACAGATAGTGGGGACGGTGGTAGAATATGCAAGGCTTTTCTCCCCCCCGAAGGTGTTAGTTTTGCATGCGGGGGGAAATGATCTAGGATTCATGCCGCAGAAAGATTTGATAGATGACATTAAGAGGGGTTTGGATAGATTAGTACAATTGTTTCCTGTCTTGGTTTGGTCGGAGATCGAGAGTAGGATAACATGGAAGGCGGCATGGGACATCAGAAAACTGGAGGCTTCCAGACGGAAGGTTAATAGGACAATTACTGGGTATGTAAAGAGATTGGGAGGTGTTGGCTTGCGCCATGTTGAATTTGAAGGAGAGTCAGGCAAGTGCTTCTATCTGAAGGAAGGTGTTCACTTGAATGAGGTTGGGCTTCATCTGTTTAATTTCACATTACGGGAGGGGATAAGCTTTAGGTGGCGGTACTCACTAGGGAGCGAGTTGTGGCGGAAGTGCTTGCTTTGTCCTATTGAGGCTTACGCCTAATAGAGTATGGCTGGTGTTTATTAATGGCTAAGAAAGGAGGTGGAGGTACGCCCCGCCCTGGAAGGGGTGGGGGCTTATAGTTAAGTAATAGCAAGCACGGAGGTGTGGTTAAATGATGTTGTAAAAAGTTAAGTTAATAAAGTTAATAATGTTAATTTATTGTTATGTTAATAAATAAGCTGCGGCCTTTTCTCTCCCAAGACGGTGTTGTGTAGTTTTTGGTTAAGAAACGAATAATGGGAAATGTGGGGTCAAGAAAAGGCCCGTATGTAAGTATGGAAGGAGGGCACCTGTGACCCCACTTCCTCCAGGAGTGGAACATTCCAAGGTGGGTGGGATAGGTATAAAGTGGCTTGACTCGGGAAGTGAGGTCACAGGTGCCCTAACAGGAGCATAACGGTAGGAGGTGTGTCCCGCCCTCCCTCCCCCAGAGGTTAAAGTGGTGGATTGTCGCAGCTGTGGCGGAAGTGCTTGCTATGTCCTATTGAGGCTTACGCCTAATAGAGTATGGCTGGTGTTTATTAATGGCTAAGAAAGGAGGTGGAGGTACGCCCCGCCCTAGAAGGGGTGGGGGCTTATAGTTAAGTAATAGTAAGCACGGAGGTGTGGTTAAATGATGTTGTAAAAAGTTAAGTTAATAAAGTTAATAATGTTAATTTATTGTTATGTTAATAAATAAGCTGCAGCCTTTTCTCTCCCAAGACGGTGTTGTGTAGTTTTTGGTTAAGAAACGAATAATGCGAAATGTGGGGTCAATATCACATCTATTACAAGTAAACAATCATGAGACTGCAATCGCATTTTACACTTGTCAGGTAGCGTGACCGAAACCCTGAAAGGGTGTTACATAAAAAAAAGGTGTACCAAAAATAACATAAATACATGTTCTTCACGGACATGATAATGTAATTTTTATTGTAAATACATAATTCTATACATATATCTGTATATACCTATACATCTATTCTTATATATATATATATATATATATATATATATATATATATATATATATATATATATATATATATATATATATATATGTATAAATATCTATTTCACATTAACATTATCAGATATATATATATATATATATATATAAACAAAAATGTAATAATAAATATGAAAAAAAAATTCTATGTGAAAAATCTATGTTATTTTCTTCTGCGCTCTCCATTGAATTCTATGGGGAAAATATGTTAACACCTTACGATATTTGGGTTTTGTTTCCTAAAACCTTTTACTTTCAACTTGTAATATGTGTGCAATTTTATACTTGAGCAAAAGTGCTAAATAGAGCATGACTTACAATCCAGCCTATAGTTGTGTTAAATGCTCCAATACATTATATTTCATATAGCAAACACATGATCATAACTAAAATATTCACATATCTGTTGTATAAGGGTAAAGTAATCTAACTAAATAGAATGAAAATCGTTTAAAAACAAGAAGTGAACAAATGGCTAGCAGAAGGCTTTACAGGGAAATGTATGGGCGTGATTGGCTTTTTCTTCTATAGTTAATAGATGCACGTAGAATTCATAAAAATCTAATTTATTTAGTAAAATGATGATGGTCCACAGTCCTCCATAACATGTGGGATATATTTCCTGCCCCTAGGAAGAGGTCAAGAACCCATATCAGAGCTTAAAATCCCTCCCACCTCCCATCTCTCTCTTAGTTTTTTTTCTTGGTCTTGTAGGAGTTGTTTGAGAATAGAGGTTGTTCCAGCTACTTGTTTATGGATTAAAAATTAGGAGCTCAGACCATGTGAGACCCATAGTCCCTGGGGAGTATCATTTACAAAGAAGACAGAAAAGACTCTTCACAGCAGCTGAATGATCCAGGGACATAGGAATACCTTGTTATGTGCACAGTATTTTCTTAACGGGACTTCAGCCATAACTACCCTCAGGTGTCACAGGGACTCATCCCTAGCCTTCCCTTGAGGGACTCAGGTATTTGCTACTGCAATCCTCAGCAGTAATCGATACCTGCACTGGATGCGCTCTCTACTGGATACAGCTGCAGCTGCATTGACATAGATTGACATGCTTGGTAAGCCAGTGAAGGGGTGCTGCATAAGGTAAGTGACTTTACACAGCACACACACAGCCCAGAGGGTATTTGTAGGTACTCTGATATAGGTACAGCATAGCAAGGGGACTTGACATGCTCTCCTCATGACACATTTTGTTCTCCCTATCAGGTCCCTAATGGTTCGATCATCATTGGGAACATTATCAGGGAAGCCCTAACCCTTTGCAGCCCTCTGGCAACTCTTACGATACTTTTGGGGGCACTTTTAGTAATTAGGTGTATGGCCCTTTAAGAAAATCTTAGTGCAATGTGCAGTTAAATAGAGGAGGTTCCGGTTCGGTTAAGGACCAATGTTTTGTGATGTTTATGGAGTTTTTATGCTTGGTGCACTAATATTTAATGAAGCAGAACCAAAAGTGTTTTTTATTTCATTATGGCAGCACCGGCTATTCTCCCGGTGGTAGCACACGCCTCCTCAGTCTTCCTGGGCTTTTTCTCTCACAATCCAGAGCCTCAGAACCCACATTTTATTTCAACAGTTTGGGCCAAATTCTACACTTATTTCTAATGCCTATCAGTACTAGGAAGGGGGTGAATACTCATACAGGAGCTGCCAGGGGGTACTTCAGGGTTATTTGATATTTATAGGGGCTGTATGGCTCTGTGAGATATTTTAAGTTTCTGAGAAAGTGTTAACATAGTGTAGAGGGCTCTATACCAGGTTTTCTCTGTACTGCTTCTTTTACAGGATGTCATTGCAAACTTTATTATAAGTAACATTATGGAGCAACATGGCTCTGTCCACACTAATATCTCTATAGAGGAGTTCATTTCTGATATCCCTCTGTCTACATATATATGTTAATCTTACTGGAATGTTTTCCAGTATGCCAGATCACTCTCAAATCTGTGAGAATTGTATAATTAAGATTTTGCATACATATAAGCCGCAACCGTCCACTTTCCAGATGAAATTTGCCCTGTAAATGTCACTCAAGGGGAAATTACTGTTTTTACTCATGAAGCCAAAAATAAAAGGTTCAAAACAGTGACATGTTGTTTAGTTGCTATCCCCAGACTAAGTAAGTATAGGCGTAAGCGTAAATCTGGGGGTTTAATCTCCTGAGGTAAATGTGTAAGATAATTCTTGTGCTGATAACCTAAAGGTTCAGATTTGATAACATTCTTTAAGCAGGTGTGTTTTGCAAGGACCTTTAGCCAGCTGTACACCACAGCACATTCTTATATGATCTAGCGTGTACTCTTTTTATGATATGTGCAATTATATATTCTACCAAACATAAAGACATATGGTGCCATTACCATTTCTTAAAACTAGTTGTGCTATTAATACTTATTTATAAGTCAATAAAGCATTGTACTCCCATCATTGACAGGGTATGTAAACAGTCTGCATTTTATACACTGCTGTGCATTTTATGTTTTTTGGAATATTATTTGCAGTATTGTACCTCATTTAGGTTCTGTATACTGTTATTACATACAAATTGCTAAACACTGTTTAATGTTCTTTGCATGTTCAGCAGCACACATAATAATTTTACCATAGGCAGAACTTCTGTCTCTGTAGATATACA
The DNA here is from genome assembly GCF_027579735.1 of Bombina bombina. Lineage (NCBI taxonomy): Eukaryota > Metazoa > Chordata > Amphibia > Anura > Bombinatoridae > Bombina > Bombina bombina. The sequence continues at coordinate 422,874,174 of NC_069501.1, read as the reverse complement.
AGACATTATATGTCCCATGCTATTAGTGTACACAATTCTATAACATATGCCTCTCTAGGTAAATGCCTTTTATGCATTGCACTTTGTTTAATTCCAAATGCAGTCCTGCAGGATGTATCTGTATTTTAATACAAAAGTGGAGATCCTTTAGAGATAAAATCTATTGGTATCTCTTTTATACCTTTGTTTTTTTTTTTTTTTTTAATTTTTATTTATAAACCAACAAAATGTCCAGACATTCTTTGTAGTAAGAAGAAAAAAAAAAAATTGTTACATACACATATTAATCTTACCACGCAGGGTAATTTGAAACAAAACTTAACAAATACTATATCAGTAAGCTCGTAAGGGGAGGAGAAAAGGGAGGGAGAAATAAGCATATATACCTATTTGTATCAGCTTGATTATCTAAATATATAATTTTGCTTCACCTAGCATTTTCTCCCTTTCTCGCTCCTTTCTTTTCTTGTTTCAATTATACATTAACATTGGGTTGGTGTGTTTTTATTGTTATATTTGCCAACCGCCCCAAATCAAACTAGCTAAAACAAAACTAAATAAAACTATGCGCACCAGAAGAGAAAGAAAAAAAAAAAAAAAAAAAAAAAAAAAAGGGTTCCTCCACTTCTCTCGCCCCCCATCCTCATTCCGACTATCCCAGTATTTTATAATTAGTCAAATTCTGTAGTAAGAAGTTTACGCCCATTCAGGTGGTAAACTACCTAGCTGCACCAAAATGTCAAAAAAAGTTGTTTTCTTTATACCCAAGATTAACTGCTCTTGAATTGAGGGGGGATATGATTTAATTATACCCAGCCATTTTTGCATATATTTCTTGAAGTTTCTTTCTATAAATAGATCACTGGAATATTGTTCTGTGATAATGGTATTAGCCACCATTGATTTGTATTTTGGGAAAGATATAGCTTTATTAGTTTTCCAATTTAGTAAAATCATATTACGGGCAATTAATATGATTGTGTTGATTGTCTTGTAATGTTTATTTTCAAAGGGTTTACACAGGAAGAAAGCCTCTAGTGGGCCTATCTTATGTGAGGCTTCTAAGCTAAGAGCTAACCAGAAATTTATCTTATTCCAAAACTGATAGATTATTGGACAGTTCCAAAAGCAGTGCATAGTGTCTGCATTCAAATTCCCACACTTCAAGCATACATTGTTACCAAGAGGATACCATTTTTTAAGATGTGCAGGGGTGACGTATATCAGGTTAAGAAGTTTGCAATGCGATTCTCTCCATGATATTATGCTGGTAGTTTTCCCTATTCTTTTAAAACTATCTTCGATTTCTAGCGAGGTAAGCTGGGGGAAATATTTTTTCCATTTCTCAGTTAGGACTTCAAGTCGGGCCTGGCCTGCTTTCTGAATTAATAAGTTGTACAAGGGAAAAATAGACCTGATACCTTGTCTGTAAATTTTAATTATTATATCAATATCTCCAAGCTTCCAATCAGTTTTATTATCCTGCCACAATTCATCATACAAGTGTCTTAGTTGCAAGTATGCATAGAAGCTATGTTTGTGGATCCCGAATTCACTCTGGAGATCTAAGAATGACTTAGCTATATCTAACCTATTATCCCTTATTTGGATCACATCCTGTAATCCTTTATTAAACCATACTTTAAAAGTCCTAGTAGAAATTCCCACTGGGAATTTAGGGTTACCTTGAATGGGCAAATATTTAGAGGATTTCCAATTAATCCCTAGCTCATGACACAATTTATGCCAGGCCAAGATAGGGTGCAGCAGAGTCCCCATCTTTGCCAGACGTTTAGGTAGCTCTTTCTTATCCAGATGGATCAGCGCTCTCAGACTAAATGGAGATACAATTTCCCTTTCCAGGTGTAGGTTAGTTGTATACTCTGATTCCGTGATCCAATCAAGAATGTATTTACTTAATATGGCTAAGTTATAATATTTAAGATTTGGAAGTGCCAAACCTCCCATATTTGTGTGTAAGGCTAAATTTTGTATAGATATACGTCTGCGTTTTTGTTTCCATAAGAACCCTGCTGTGAGATTATTAAATAAGGTTACATCTTTACTTTTAATCAGGAGCGGCAGATTTTGAAGTAAATAGAGAAGCTGGGGGAAAAAAAGAGTCTTAATCATGGCAACTCGCGCAGATAACGAGATTGGAAGCGCGTTCCACCTGTCCAATTCTTGTTTATATTTGAGAAAATACGGTGTAAAATTCAGATCATACCATGCATTAGGATCTTTATGAATTTTTATCCCTAGATAATTTATTGAATCTACCAGTTTAAAGGGATATCTACCCGGTGGAGTGTCATTTTGAGTAAACCATAAAATTTCGGATTTTTCTGGGTTGATCCTGTAGCCCGCAAAGGACCCAAATTGTTTAGCTAGAGTCATAAAATGTTGTATGGATAGATCTGATTCATTTATAAATAGGAGTAAGTCATCCGCATATAACGTGAGCACGATTTTATTTTTACCAATCATTATCCCAGATAAGTCTTGCCTTAATTTCACCACAAAAGGCTCTAACGCCAAGTTAAACAAAAGAGGTGAGAGTGGGCAGCCCTGTCGTGTGCCTTTACCCAGAATAATATCTGGGGAAGGTTCAGAATTTATTAATAGATTAGAGATTGGATTTTGATAGATTGTATGGATCATTGTTAGGAAGTTACCCATAAAACCAAAAGTTGCTAAGGAACAGAATAAATGATCCCAATTAATGAGATCAAAAGCCTTTTCGGCGTCGATCGCCACCAAGGCCATATTGGATCTTTCTCGACATGTTTTGCCCTTATTCTCTAACCAAAAGAAATCCAGAACTGTCAAAACTCGGCGTATGATTTTGGACACATTTCTACCTGGCATGAAACCAACTTGATCCGCGTGGACCAGATTTCCGATACAACTTTTCAATCTATTTGCTAAAATTGATGTGAGAATCTTATAGTCACAGTTTAGTAATGATATAGGCCTATATGCCGCCATATTTTCTGGATCTTTATTCTTTTTCGGGATGAGAGTAATTAAAGATGCCGAAAAATATCTAGATGGTTTCTTATTTTCTATATAATACGAATTGAACAACTTCACCAGAGTTTCCGGAACATATTCCAGAAGGATTTTATATAATTCCATCAGCAGTTGGTCAGGGCCAGGTGCCTTAGAGGTTTTGGCCACCTTAATCTGTTTTGCAACTTCTTCCACTGTAATTGATGCATTTAATAACTCAAGCTCTTGACTAGATATCTTGGGTATTTTAAGATTCTTCCAAAAGTTTAATTTATTTTGATCATTTATTTCCTCTTTCTTGTAAATCTCTTTATAAAATTCATAGAAGGCTTCTTTAATTAATTTCTGCGGGATTGGTAATATTTTTACCTGCTACACTAATTTTATTAATTCTTCTGTTACTCTGTCTATGTTTAATTAGATTAGCAAGATACCTAGCAGATCTCCCATAGTTCCCTTGATATCTAGCTCTCAGTTTTAAGTCTTCTTGGGTAGTCTTGTGTTTAATATATAGATCCCTTTCATTTTTTTTCTCAGAATAATTATCCCAGGTTTGTTTATTGGGGTCCCTAATATATGCCTCATAGGCATTCCTAGTCTGATTTGTTAACTGAGTTTCTCGGGCCTTGCAAGTTTTTTTTAACTTACATAGATAAGCTTTTATTTCACCCCTAATGGTCGCCTTAAATGCTTCCCAAAATATTTCTGGTTTAAACCAGAAGGAGATATTATTGTTCTTATATTCCTTCCATTTCTCTCTCAGCCAATTAGTGAATTGCAGATTATTTATTAGATAAGAGGGGAAAAAAAGTCTAGAGAAGTTAGGCCCGAAATTTACACCCGTTTTGATTCGTAGAGAGATAATTGCATGATCAGAAATAATTATATCTCTGATATCTGTTTTAATAACTTGATTTAATAAAGGTTCTGATATCAGAAACATATCTATACGGGAAAGAGTGTTGAATGATTTGGATTCGCATGTAAATGCTCTTATATCGGGAAATTGTACACACCAGACATCTGAGAGCCCAAGATCCATCATAAATTTGGACAAGATTCGATTCTTCCCAAATTCAGATTTATTAACACATTTAAACCTATCTAGTCGAGGCCTGTGAGCAATATTAAAATCTCCCCCGATAATTATTCTTTGATTACTATAATACATTAACTTGGATTTCAGGTTCTCCCAGAAATTTTTTTCTCGTTTATTGGGACCATAAACGTTACAGAGGACTCTGCTCTGCCTCTGCTCTGCCTCGTCAAGTCGGCTAGAAAATTGGCGGACTTCTGTTGCAAGATTGGATATCTCTATTTTAATCTCTGCAAATTGTGGCGTAAATAAATCTGACATACTCTGTAATAGTTGTTTACTTTCAAAATATAAGGGTTCCTCTTGAGAACTTAAGCTAGTTCTGGGTCCCTTTTTATCTTTTGATTTAGGTGGCATAGCTAGGGGTGAAAAAGCAGAGGAGGACAAAAATTTGTCCATTAAATGTATCAAACGGATAGATCACACACACTAGAGAGAAGAAAAAAAAAAAAAAAAAAGGTGAAAGTGTGCTATAAAGTGTGTTATAAATCAAAAAAGTAAATTATTTAATTCTATATGTGGAGTATTTAAACCTCATCAGAAGGCCTATAGATAGTGAAATATATAAGGAAGAAATTATTTGTGTCTGTGGCTATGTCACCTTACTGTTTTTAAGTTGATTCTAGGCAGCTAGAGGCTGATTATTTACATTACCAGTCACTATAGTAAATCATAAATCATACAATATGTTACTATCACAAGCTATATATATACTTCAAGCTTTACATAATAATAGTCTGTACTCAGGAGGCCCACAGTATAAAAAAGAAAAACTTAATTTGGACCTATAGACATGAGCAAAATTATTTTGACATTCTTAGCAGTAACGGTTGGAAGAAAAAAATATGGGCACATTTCAATGTCACTTAACCCCTCTGTAGACTTAACACTATATACAAAATGTAATTCCTGTGGAGAGAGTGAGAAATATCAGCAGTTTCTGTTGCTTTTAACATTCATTGGTCTAAACTGGATATCACACCTATTATATATATATAGTTAGTATACAGTATTTGGATTTTTTTTTTTTTTTTTCCTCTTTCTTTCTTCTTTTTTTTTTCCCCTTTTAAATCAAATTTGTTCTTAAATACTCAGCAGCCAACATCTAACAAATCTATAACTGCCCACTATCAGGTATTTTTTTTTTTTGATATGTTGTTATTTAGTAACTATTGAACCTGTAGTAGGCAAAATTTACTCAGAGCTCTGGTATTTCAGAGTTTCTCTAGAAGAGCGGACACCCTTAAAGATTATTTTCCAACAATTTTCAACTTAATAGAAGCAGTTACTTCAAACAAGATATTCTTTTATAGCAGAGAAAAAAAGATTCATGAACATGTCCAGGAATACTATTATATAAATTGTTCCTCTTTTATCTTTATCCTAATAAGTAAGAGAGTGAGAGAGCTTCAAAGAAAAAGTTTGTTGTTACTTATAATCTCTCAGTAGCCAGTTCATATATATAGTCGATCGTAGACTCTGTATAGGCTTTAAAATATGAATAAAGTTCCAGCCGAGGATAGCTTCCCAGAAGGCTAGTATACTCCCTGTATGTTTTTAAAGCTTAACAAAATAAGAGGGCGCTCGTGTTAATGCCTATTTTCCATATGTAAACACATATCAGGGTGTATTATATAGCTTGCTATGTAGAAAAGATCCCTTGCAGCATCTTGCAACACTTTATGCAACACTTTATATTGGGCTTACTTGTATCAAACAGTATACAGTCCGGGGTATAATACAGCAACCTGGCCCTCACGAAAAGACCGCCCTACCTTCACCCTGATCGCATCAGGGACTTACCCTGGGCGGCTGCATCAGACAGTACTTGGATTGGGCCAGGTGTGAAGCACGCTAGCATCAGGTCAGCCCGTAGACCAAACTAGCTTAATGAGTAATTATATAGCATAGGGCATAGATGACCCTCAGCACTGTACCTGTACTGCCGGTTCTTCGGTTCTTCGCCCTCTTCAGTTGCTTATAGCAGGTTATCGCTTTTAAGGGATTTGTTGATCCATATACCACCGCACTTTCTATTCCTTCCTGTGCCGGGGTATTCACCTTCGTTATGTCAGGTCAGGTCATATGTTGCGCTCACAGTATTTACTTCTGGCGCTCGGGTATGCAGGTGCCGGGGCAGCTCGGCTCACAGCCCAGACATTTAGCTTCCACTCGCCAGGTCCCACAGCATGGGACTTCAGAATATCCAAGCCACCTGAATTAATAGCGGCTAAGGAATCAGGCGAGACGACGATCTCCTTGTATATTCGTCGTATGGCAGACGAGCAGGATCTCACACAGCGTGTGTGCGCTCCTCACACACTCCGCACACAGCTCGTGTACGCTCCTCCCACCGGAAGATCATTTATTTGACGCTTTTATACCTTTGTTATGTGTAATTTATATCTATGGACACAGGTTCTTCCATGCAGATACTAAACATTGATCATGAATATTTTCACTATCAGTAGAGCTCCTTTATAGATAAGATCCATTGGTATCTCTTTTATACCTTTAAGTAATTTCTATGCATGCACATACATTTATCATGCAGACACTGAGCATTAATCATGAATATTTTCATGAACTATGTACATTGTGTATTTACTTTGTGAGTATACACAGTCTCTGCTTATTCTGGACATTGATTTACAAGTATCTAATGAGTACCTGTTGGTCTTTATGTGCTGCTCCTCTAGTCAGTAAGGCCACAAGACAGTCTAAATATGTGCATATGCTTAAGTAGGTACATGTATACTGCATGTGATGCTTATGTCATGTACAGATTAATTAAACTTTGTATAAACTTATGTATAAGTTTCTACATTTTAGGATCCATTTGGAAAAACATGTTTGGATATCCAGACTTATTCTCTTTGACCTTCGAGAGATTAAGGGGACGATTTATCAAGGCGTCAATCTCAACGCATTCGCTGAGGTCAATAAGAGGCATCGATGTTGTGGATATCCTTATTTATCAAATGATCTACCCTGAATGTCCATCAAATAAAGACAGTTTTGTCTGTTTTTCACAAATTTAGTTATATAATTTCATTACTGTCCATGAACAAGCACATTTCTCTAAAGCTAATCTTTTATATTTCATCAGTTAATGTCCAAGAAATAGCTAGATTTATACCTGAACAAACAATATCGCTTATTCTCTCTACTCTCTATATGTCTAGCAGTCATATACCGGCCCCTGGCTCCTCAACTCTATTTCTAGATCACTTTGCCACCTGGCTACCTTATTTCCTTTCCTCAAATACCCCTGCCCTCATTCTTGGTGACGTCATCCTACCTGTTGATAATCCCACTGCCTCCTCTTCAAAACAGATACTGCAACTCACTGCCTGTCACAATGGACTGTTTCTCCCACTCACAAAGATGGTCACTCCCTTGATCTGATTTTCAGCTATCAATGCACTCAAACTTCACAAACTCCCCTTTTCTTCTTTCTGACCATCACCTCCTCACTTGTAACATCACTTCCCTCCCTACAACTCTCCCTCCTTGTACCCCTCACAGCAAACTTCACAGAATAATCAAGTAATTAGATCAGTAACAGCTCACTAGCTCTCTCAAACCTCTCCTCTCTACCATCCCCTCCTTTTCCTGCCTTGATGAATCTATCTGCCACTACAACTCCACCCTTTCATTGGTCCTTGACAATCTGGCCCCGCATACCATAGCTTGGAAATCATACACTCATCCTCAGCCCTGGCATACTCCTCTGACATGGTATCTACATAGATGTTATTGTATTGCTGAGCGACACTGGAGGAAATCTCGGAGTTCTTCTGACTATCTTCACTATAAGTTAATCTTGAACTCTTACTATTCTGCCCTTAATCTATATAAAAAACATTACTTCTCTACTCTTATCTCTACTCTTTCTACAAACCCAAAACGTCTTTTCTCCACATCAAATACTCTTCTTTGCCCATCCCCACCTCCCACTACAACTTCTCTCTCAGCTCAAGATTTTGCCAGCTCCTTCAGCAACAAAATCGACTCCATCAGACATGAAATCGGCTCGCAACATACTACTAGTCTCCCATCCCCAAAAAAAGCCCACAATCATCCAAAACCCACATAGCCAAAAATTTAGCTGATTTGCCCGGTACAAAGGAAGAAGTTTTTGCCCTTATACTATAGTCTCACCTCACCACCTGTCCCCTCGACCCCATCCCCTCACAGCTACTCTCCTCCCTCTCTTCTACTCTTACCCCTATACTCACACACATCTTCAATCTCTCCCTCAGCACTGGTATATTTCCCTTATCTCTTAAACATGCACTGGTCACACCTATCCTCACAAAACCTTCTCTCGATCAAACCTCCCCATCCAACTACCGCACTATTTCCCTACTCCATCTTGCCTCAAAACTTCTTGAAAAGCTAGTATATGCACGTCTATCCCATTTCCTTACATTAAACTCCCTCCTTGACCCACTGCAATCTGGATTTTGCCCCCTACTCTCCACAGAGACCTCAATTGTTAAGCTTACCAATGACCTACTTACAGCAAAATCCAAAGACTTCTCTCTACTTATCCTTCTTGATCTGTCTGCAGTCTTTGATACTGTTGACCACCCTCTTTTGCTCCAAACCCTCCATTCCTTCGGCATCTGTGACACAGTTCTCTCGTGGTTCTCTTATTATCTGTCTAACTGTACCTTTAGTGTAGCCTTCTCTGGGGAATCCTCTGCCCTGTTACTTCTTTCTGTTGGGGTACCATAAGGCTCTGTCCTCGGTCCCCTCCTCTTCTCAATCTACACGTCCTCATTAAGTTCCTTAATAAAGTCCTATGGGTTTCATTATCATTTGTATGCTGATGACACCCAAATCTACCTGTCTGCATCAGAACTATCTCCTTCCTTGCTAACTGGTGTCATTAACTGTCTCTCTCATATCTCATGTTGGATGTTCTCTCACTACCTCAAGCTAAATCTCTCCAAAACTAAGCTTCTTATTTCCCCCCCTTCTTCCAAAATCTCCACTCCCCATTTCTCTACAATTGTTGATAACTCCATCATTACCTCAACCCCACATACCCGATGTCTTGGGGTCACACTTGACTCAGATCTATCTTTCACTCCTCATATTCAGTCCTGTGCTAAAGCTTGCCGCTTCCACCTTAAAACATCTCTAAAATTAGAGATTTCCTTACATAAGACACAACTAAGATTTTAATCCACTCTCTCATCCTTTCCCACCTCGACTACTGCAACTCCATCCTCTCTGGTCTCCCTAGCTGCCACCTAGCTCCTTTACAATCCATAATGAACACCTCTGCCAGGCTCATCTTCCTTACACATCACTCTTCATCTGCTGCACCTCTCTGCCAATCCCTTCACTGGCTTCCTCTTGCCTCCAGGATTAAACACCAAATTCTCACTCTGACACACAAAGCCCTCAACTGCTTTGCTCCCCCCTACATCCCTTGTCTCCGCTTATGATCTTCTACTCTCCACCTCTCTTGTTACCTCCTCACATTACCTTTTACAAGATTTTTCCAGACTGGCTCCCATCTTATGGAACTCTCTGCCTCGCTCCACAAGACTCTCCCCTAGTTTTGAAAGCATCAACCACTAACCTTCCTATCTCCACTGTTATCCCCTTAAACCCCATAGCATGTAAGCCTACGAGCCCAACTGTTTGCAGTTCACATTCATAAGAGCCGACTACAACAGTGCAACTCTCGGCAGGGCACTGTACCCACTTGACCCCTGTAAATTTTATTTTGTATACCACCTATGTTCATAGCACTGCGGAATCTGTTGGTACTCTACAAATACCTGATAATAATAATAATAATATTTATTTTTTATACAAAAAATCTGATATATGATATTTTCACATAAATTAATGTGTATTTGTATTTCTAGAAATCATGATATGCTCATTTCATGCTTTTTTAAAAAAATGATTATTAATGCTACATATATATTTGCACATACTTGTATATATATATATATATATATATATATATATATATATAGTGATGTCTCGAACCTAAAAATTTCGGTTCGCGAACGACGGACTCGAACTTCCGCAACTGTTCTCGAACCGGTGAACCGGGCGAACCGCCATAGACTTCAATAGGCAGGCGAACTTTAAAACCAACAGGGACTCTTTCTGGCCACAATAGTGATGGAAAAGTTGTTTCAAGGGGACTAACACCTGGACTGTGGCATGCCGGAGGGGGAGCCATGGCAAAACTCCCATGGAAAATTACGTAGTTGATGCAGAGTCTGGTTTTAAGCCATAAAAGGCATAAATCACCTAACATTCCTAAATTGTTTGGAATAACGTGCTTTAAAACATCAGGTATGATGTTGTATCGATCATGTAGTGTAAGGGTTACGCCCGCTTCACAGTGACAGACCAAACTCCACGTTTAAAGGGACAGTCTACACCAGAATTTTTATTGTTTTAAAAGATAGATAATCCCTTTATTACCCATTTCCCAGTTTTGCATAACTAACACATTTATAATAATATACTTTTAACCTCTGTGATTATCTTGTATCTAAGCCTCTGCAACTGCCCCTTTTTTCAGTTCTTTTGACAGACTTGCAGTCTAGCCAATCAGGCACACATGCTAGCAGGCAGGCAACTGCAATTAGATTACCCTAGCAGACTGATGTTTCACAGTCAAAAAAGTTTTTGTTTTAAATATTTACAATACTGTTATAACAAATATGATTGGTGGCACTAGTTGGCAAGTGGGCCTGGCACACACGCTGGCAGGCAGGCAACTGCAATTAGATTACACTTGCAGACTGATGTTTCACAGTCAAAAAAGTTTTATTTTTAAATATTTACACTACTGTTATAACAAATATGATTGGTGGCACTAGTTGGCAAGTGGGCCTGGCACACACGCTGGCAGGCAGGCAACTGCAATTAAATTACACTAGCAGACTGATGTTTCACAGTCAAAAAAGTTTTTGTTTTAAATATTTACAATACTGTTATAACAAATATGATTGGTGGCACTAGTTGGCAAGTGGTCCTGGCACACATGCTGGCAGGCAGGCAACTACAATTAGATTACACTAGCAGACTGATGTTTCACAGTCAAAAAAGTTTTTGTTTTAAATATTTACAATACTGTTATAACAAATATGATTGGTGGCACTAGTTGGCAAGTGGGCCTGGCACACACGCTGGCAGGCAGGCAACTGCAATTAGATTACACTAGCAGACTGATGTTTCACAGTCAAAAAAGTTTTTGTTTTAAATATTTAAAATACTGTTATAACAAATATGATTGGTGGCACTAGTTGGCAAGTGGGCCTGGCACACACGCTGGCAGGCAGGCAACTGCAATTAGATTACACTAGCAGACTGATGTTTCACAGTCAAAAAAGTTTTAGTTTTAAATATTTACAATACTGTTATAACAAATATGATTGGTGGCACTAGCTGGCAAGTGGGCCTGGCACACACGCTGGCAGGCAGGCAACTGCAATTAGATTACACTAGCAGACTGATGTTTCACAGTCAAAAAAGGTTTTTTTTTAAAATATTTACACTACTGTTACAACAAATATGAGTGGTGGCACTAACATGGCAAGTGGGCCTGGCACACACGCTGGCAGGCAGGCAACTGCAATTAGATTACACTAGCAGACTGATGTTTCACAGTCAAAAAAGTTTTTATTTTAAATATTTACACTACTGTTATAACAAATATGATTGGTGGCACTAGTTGGCAAGTGGGCCTGGCACACACGCTGGCAGGCAGGCAACTGCAATTAGATTACACTAGCAGACTGATGTTTCACAGTCAAAAAAGTTTTTTTAAAAAATATTTACACTACTGTTACAACAAATATGAGTGGTGCCACTAACTTGGCAAGTGGGCCTGGCACACACGCTGGCAGGCAGGCAACTGCAATTAGATTACACTAGCAGACTGATGTTTCACAGTCAAAAAAGTTTTTTCTTTAAATATTTACACTACTGTTATAACAAATATGATTGGTGGCACTAGTTGGCAAGTGGGCCTGGCACACACGCTGGCAGGCAGGCAGGCAGGCAACTGCAATTAGATTACACTAGCAGACTGATGTTTCACAGTCAAAAAAGATTTTTTTAAAATATTTACACTACTGTTACAACAAATGACTCTGAGTGGTGGCATTAGTTGGCAAATGGGCCTGGCACACACGCTGGCAGGCAGGCAACTGCAATTAGATTACACTAGCAGACTGATGTTTCACAGTCAAAAAAGTTTTTTTTTAAAACAAATTTACACTACTATTACAACAGATATGAGTGGTGGCACTTAGCAAGTGGGCCTGGCACACACGCTGGCAGGCAGGCAACTGCAATTAGATTACACTAGCAGACTGATGTTTCACAGTCAAAATTACACAGGCAAAAAAAAGATGTTCTAGCCCTAAAAAGGGCTTTTTGAGGTGCTGTCCTTACAGCAGAGATCAGATGAGTCCTTCAGGACTGTAGTGGACACTGAATACACTAGCCTAGCTATGAATTTCCCTATAAAATCAGCAGCAGCTACACTATCCCTCCTCTCACTAAGAATGCAGGATCAGAATGAATCTAAAATGGCTGCTGCCCAGGAGCTGGGAGGGCCTGGGAGGGAGTGGCTGCTGCTGATTGGCTGAAATGTGTCTGCAGACTGTGAGATACAGAGTCAAAGTTTACTCATTGATGACGAATAGGAGGCGGACCGAACATCGCATATGTTCGCCCGCCGCGGCGAACGCAAACAAGCTATATTCGCCGGGAACTATTCGCCGGCGAACTATTCGCGACATCACTATATATATATATATATATATATATGTGTGTGTGTGTTATGTCAGAAATATTTTGCAAACATATTTACATGTTCCTAAATTGTTTTTTCTTGTACTAAACAATGTTGTCTTTCATATCTCTGTGTTTATTTATACCACTATATGTATATAGTATAAATATATTATTATTCCGAGCAAGAATAATTGCGAATATAACATGTAATCAGGGTATCATATGTATTTATTTGCAAACAATGGCTATTTTAAGAACTGGGACAGTTTTCTTTCTGCACCTGTGTATCACTTCCTTATTGAAGTCTAGTTTTAAACACCACTCCAAAACAGGTGTAAAAAAAATGGGCTGGCATCTAGATGACATGTCTTAATGAAAATGAAATTCAAGAGAAGGAAGAAAACACTGAAAATAGGATGACATTAAAGAGGTGAAATTAATGTCTGCTGTATCTGATACATGACCGTTTAATGTTAGGTAGACTATCCCTTTGAGCTTTCAGCTTAAGATTATATTAAATCAAACATCATTCAATTATTAAAATCATTGTCAAAAATATTACACTGTGTGGCCTAATGTCCTCATCAATGTTTATATTTAATATTTATTTCTCTTTTAAGGTGTATCCAGTCCATGGATCATCCATTACTTGTGGGATATTCTCCTTCCCAACAGGAAGCTGCAAGAGGATCACCCACAGCAGAGCTGTCTATATAGCTCCTCCCCTAACTGCCACCTACCAGTAATTCTCTTGAAGCTCTCGACAAGATAGGAAGTAGCTAGAGAGATGTGGTGAATTTATGTAGTTTATCTTCAATCAAAAGTTTATTATTTTCAAATGGTATCGGAGTTGTACTGTTTTAGCCTCAGGCAGAAAGTTGAAGAAGAGTCTGCCTGTGGTTTTTGATGATCTTAGCAGGTTGTAACTAAGATCCATTGCTGTTCTCACACATAACTGAACAGATGAGGTAACTTCAGCTGGGGGAATGGCGTGCAGGGTCTCCTGCTATGAGGTATGTGCAGTTTAAATTTTTCTAGAGAAATGAATATGCTAGAAAATGCTGTTAATACCGGATTTATTTAAGGTAAGCCTGATTACAATGATTTAATAACGACTAGTATCATGCTTGCTGTAAAAGGTAATATTCTTATTACTTTCTCACATTACTGAAAATAAGATAACGTTTGCTGGAAGTGTTTAAACGTTTTTTTTTACATATTGGTGATAAAACTTTATTGGGGCCCAGTTTTTTCCACATGGCTGGCTAGATTTTGCCTAGGGATAGTTTTTTATGGCCCTCTCACTGTGAGTACAGGTTGGGAGGGGCCTAATTTCAGGCCTAAATCGCGCAGTAGTTTTTGGCAGCTTGAGACTTCCAGCTTCCCTGAAGGAGTCCCCTGAACACTTAGGACCTCTACAAAGGGTTTTTGTGCCTTCAAAAGTCGTTGTATGGGCAGGTAGGGCCACAGCAGAGCTGTGGCAGTTTGTTGTGACTGTTAAAAAACGTTTATATCGTTTTTTTTATCCGGTTTTGAAACTAAGGGGTTAATCATCCATTTGCAAGTGGGTGCAATGCTCTGTTAGTCTATTATACACACTGTAAAAAATTCGTAAGATTTACTGCTTTTTATCACTGTTTTTCAATTTGTGACAAAATTTGTTTCTCTTAAAGGCACAGTACCGTTTTTATTTTTTGCTTGTTTACATTTATCAAAGTGTTTTCCAAGCTTGCTGGTCTCATTGCTAGTCTGTTTAAACATGTCTGACATAGAGGAAACTCCTTGTTCATTATGTTTAGAAGCCATTGTGGAACCCCCTCTTAGAATGTGTCCCAAATGTACTGATTTTACTTTAAGTTATAAAGATCATATTCTGTCTTTAAAAGATTTATCACCAGAGGAAATTGGCAAGGGGGAAGTTATGCCGACTAACTCGCCCCACGTGTCAGAACCTTTGACTCCCGCTCAAAGGACTCCCGCTCAAGTGGCGCCAAGTACATCTAGTGCGCCCATGGCGTTTACTTTACAAGACATGGCGGCAGTTATGGATCATACCCTTACAGCGGTATTGTCCAAACTACCAGGATTACAAGGAAAGCGAGACAGCTCTGGGACTAGAAAAAATACAGAGCTCTCTGACGCTTTAGTAGCTATGTCTGATATCCCCTCACAATATGCAGAAGCTGAGGCATGAGAGCTTCTTTCTGTGGGTGATTTTTCTGAATCAGGGAAGATGCTTCAACCTGATTCTGATATGTCTACATTTAAATTTAAGCTTGAACACCTCCGTGTGTTGCTCAGGGAGGTTTTAGCTACTCTGGATGACTGTGACACCAATTATAGAGCCAGAGAAATTGTGTAGATTGGATAAATACTATGCAGTACCTGTTTACACTGATGTTTTTCCAATACCTAAAAGGTTTTCAGAAATTATTACTAAGGAATGGGATAGACCAGGTGTACCGTTCTCTCCCCCTCCTATTTTTAAGAAAATGTTTCCAATAGATGCCGCTACACGGGACTTATGGCAAACGGTCCCTAAGGTGGAGGGAGCAGTTTCTACCCTAGCTAAGCGTACAACTATTCCCGTCGAGGACAGTTGTGCTTTCCTAGATCCAATGGATAAAAAGTTAGAGGGTTACCTTAAGAAAATGTTTATTCAACAAGGTTTTATTCTCCAGCCTCTTGCATGCATTGCCCCGGTCACTGCTGCTGCGGCCTTCTGGTTTGAGTCTCTGGAAGAGGCCTTACAGGTAGAAACTCCATTGGATGATATACTTGACAAGCTTAAAGCGCTTAAGCTAGCCAATTCATTTGTTTCTGACGCCGTTGTTCATTTAACTAAACTAACGGCTAAGAACTCAGGTTTTGCTATACAGGCGCGTAGGGCGCTATGGCAAAAATCCTGGTCAGCTGACGTTACTTCAAAGTCTAAGCTTCTCAACATTCCCTTCAAGGGGCAGACCCTATTCGGGCCTGGACTGAAGGAGATCATTTCTGATATTACTGGAGGAAAAGGTCATGCCCTTCCTCAGGATAGGTCTAATAAATTAAGGAGGAACAGGGGCAAGGCTTCTATTCAAATCTCTTTGTGGTTCCCAAGAAAGAGGGAACCTTCAGACCAATCTTAGATCTCAAGATCCTAAACAAATTTCTCAGGGTCCCATCTTTCAAGATGGAGACTATTCGAACCATCCTACCTATGATCCAGGAGGGTCAATACATGACTACTGTGGACTTAAAGGATGCTTATCTTCACATTCTGATACACAAAGATCATCATCGGTTTCTCAGGTTCGCCTTCATAGACAGGCATTACCAGTTTGTGGCTCTTCCCTTTGGGTTAGCTACGGCACCAAGAATCTTTACGAAGGTTCTGGGGTCACTTCTGGTGGTCCTAAGGCCGCGGGGCATAGCAGTAGCCCCTTACTTAGATGACATTCTGATACAGGCGTCGAATTTCCAAATTGCCAAGTCCCATACGGACATTGTTCTGGCATTCCTGAGGTCTTATGGGTGGAAAGTGAACGAAAAGAAGAGTTCTCTATCCCCTCTCACAAGAGTTTCCTTCCTGGGAACTCTGATAGATTCTGTAGAAATGAAGATTTACCTGACAGAGGCCAGGTTGTCAAAACTTCTAAATTCCTGCCGTGTTCTTTATTCTACTTCTCGCCCTTCAGTGGCTCAGTGTATGGAAGTAATCGGCTTAAAGGTAGCGGCAATGGACATAGTGCTGTTTGCCCACCTACATCTCAGACCGCTGCAACTCTGCATGCTCAGTCAGTGGAATGGGGATTACACTGATTTGTCCCCTCTACTAAATCTGGATCAAGAGACCAGGGATTCTCTTCTCTGGTGGCTATCTCGGGTCCATCTGTCCAAAGGTATGACCTTCCGCAGGCCAGATTAGACAATAGTAACAACAGATGTCAGCCTTCTGGGCTGGGGTGCAGTCTGGAACTCCCTGAAGGCTCAGGGATCGTGGACTCAGGAGGAAGCACTCCTTCCGATAAACATTCTGGAACTAAGAGCGATATTCAATGCTCTTCAGGCTTGGCCTCAGCTAGCTGCGGTCAGGTTCATCAGATTTCAGTCGGACAACATCACGACTGTAGCTTACATCAACCATCAAGGGGGAACAAGGAGTTCCCTAGCAATGTTGGAGGTTTCAAAGATAATCGATGGGCAGAGATTCACTCTTGCCATCTATCAGCTATCCATATCCCAGGAGTAGAGAACTGGGAATGGGATTTTCTAAGTCGACAGACTTTTCATCCGGGGGAGTGGGAGCTCCATCCGGAGGCATTTGCACAGTTGATTCAACTTTGGGGCAAACCAGAACTGGATCTCATGGCTTCTCGTCAGAACGCCAAGCTTCCTTATTACGGTTCCAGGTCCAGGGATCCCAAGGCAGCACTGATAGATGCTCTAGCAGTGCCTTGGTCCTTCAACCTGGCTTATGTGTTTCCACTGTTTCCTCTGCTCCCTCGTCTGATTGCCAAGATCAAACAGGAGAGAGCTTCAGTGATTTTGATAGCACCTGCGTGGCCTCGCAGGACTTGGTATGCAGATCTGGTGGACATGTCATCCTCTCCACCATGGACTCTGCCTCTGAGACAGGACCTTCTACTTCAGGGTCCTTTCAACCATCCAAATCTAATTTTTCTGCGTCTGACTGCTTGGAGATTGAACGCTTGATTTTATCAAAGCGTGGCTTCTCAGAGTCGGACATTGATACCTTAATACAGGCGCGAAAGCCTGTCACCAGGAAAATCTATCATAAGATATGGTGTAAATATCTTCATTGGTGTGAATCCAAGGGTTGCTCATGGAGTAAAGTCAGGATTCCTAGGATATTATCTTTTCTCCAAGAAGGATTGGAGAAGGGTTTATCAGCTAGTTCCTTAAAGGGACAGATTTCTGCTCTGTCTATTCTTTTGCACAAACGTCTGGCTGAGGTTCCAGATGTTCAGGCGTTTTGTCAGGCTCTGGTTAGAATCAAGCCTGTTTTTAAACCTGTTGCTCCGCCATGGAGTTTAAATTTAGTTCTTAAAGTTCTTCAAGGGGTTCCGTTTGAACCTTTGCATTCCATAGATATTAAGCTCTTATCTTGGAAAGTTCTGTTTTTAGTAGCTATCTCCTTGGCTTGAAGAGTTTCGGAGTTATCTGCTTTACAATGTGATTCCCCTTATCTCATTTTCCATGCAGATAAGGTAGTGTTACGTACCAAACCTGGTTTTCTGCCTAAGGTGGTATCTAATAAAAATATCAATCAGGAGATTGTTGTTCCGTCACTGTGTCCTAATCCTTCTTCAAAGAAGGAACGTCTATTACACAATCTTGACGTGGTTCGCGCTTTAAAGTTTTATTTACAAGCTACTAAATATTTTCGTCAAACATCTGCATTGTTTGTTGTCTACTCTGGACAGAGGAGAGGCCAAAAGGCTTCGGCAACTTCTCAATCTTTTTGGCTAAGAAGTATAATCCGCTTAGCTTATGAGACTGCTGGCCAGCAGCCTCCTGAAAGAATTACAGCTCATTCTACTAGAGCGGTAGCTTCCACATGGGCTTTTAAGAATGAGGCTTCTGTTGAACAGATTTGTAAGGCGGCGACTTGGTCTTCGCTTCATACTTTTTCTAAATTCTATAAATTTGATACTTTTGCTTCTTCGGAGGCTATTTTTGGGAGAAAGGTCTTACAGGCAGTGGTGCCTTCCGTTTAAGCGCCTGCCTTGTCCCTCCCTTCATCCGTGTCCTATAGCTTTGGTATTGGTATCCCACAAGTAATGGATGATCCGTGGACTGGATACACCTTACAAGAGAAAACAAAATTTATGCTTACCTGATAAATTTATTTCTCTTGTGGTGTATCCAGACCACGGCCCGCCCTGTCATTTTAAGGCAGGTGTTTTTTATTTTTAAACTACAGTCACCACTGCACCCTATAGTTTCTCCTTTCTCTTGCTTGTCTTCGGTCGAATGACTGGTAGGTGGCAGTTAGGGGAGGAGCTATATGGACAGCTCTGCTGTGGGTGATCCTCTTGCAGCTTCCTGTTGGGAAGGAGAATATCCCACAAGTAATGGATGATCCATGGACTGGATACACCACAAGAGAAATAAATCTATCAGGTAAGCATAAATTTTGTTTTCACATATACATACTTTCAAAGTATAATACACAATTTAACAAAAGGCACTTCTGATGAGTGATTAATGACTCAAGTATATAGCAATTTGATTAGTTAGTGAAAGTAGAAAATGAATATTTCAATCATATTGGTTGATTTCATTAATCATGTGATTAAGCATTTCCCAATAAAAAGTGTTGGAAAATTTTACTAGTTTGTGGGTTGTTTAAGAGTTTGAGTATTGCATCAAATTTGGTGTGAAGTATTGCTTCAAATTTGGTGCAAAGGGGAGAGTGGTACTTGTATTCCATGCGTTAAACATGGTGCAAATAGTGGGACTTGTATTCCATGCGTTAAACATTGTGCAAATAGATTTAGCAAAAAAAGGAAGTTAGCTATATTATGTAATGTATTTATTTCATTTTAATCCCTACATCTACTAGTGCTGCTGCCAGACAGGCATTACCTGTCATTATAGGTGGTTTAGTCATTATAAACTTACATGGCAGGCTAAAATGATGGAAAAACAAATAAGAATAAACCAAAACTTTCTAAAAATGCTTTTGAAATTAATCTGTCCCTTAAAATTACATGTGTTTATAGTATTGTTATTTAACATATTATTTAGATACTGAACATGCGTATTTGTTGGCGCCTGTTATTCCTCCATGTTCAAGTATCTTTAAGAAAAAAAGAAAAATAAACTCCCAGACTGGTTCGATCTTGGTTAAAAAGTAACTTTTATTGTAACATATTAAAATATACAATCATGGGGGGGGGGACTTCCGGGTGGCGGCCATGATAGGTCGCTCAAAACCACTCTGCTCCAGTGTTCCACCTGTTTTTGGTTATTACTATAACTCAGTCAGCTCATCTGCCTACTTTATACCTTGATCCCTACAATATCAACGCTCCTGCATCTGATGAGCCCAAAATTAATGTGATGGCGATTACTGTGAGCCCCCGGAGCACTTCATAAGGTTGAGGCCTTTAATCTACCCCCCCCGGCGAGGCCTGCCTGGGCCTTGTCGTTACGCAGCACTTAGTGCTGATTGCTAAGTATTTTAAGAGCCCTGGTACCATTTACCGTGTGAGGAATCTACACTATCTACCGGATGGAGTCTACCGAATTGTACTACCAACTGAAGAGCCTCCTGGCTGAACACTTCCTACGTCTTGAGTGTGCGCTAGTTGCAGCAGGGGGTAACTACAGAAACCCCGAACGGAGCTGTATTACCGAGACCACAGAGACTATTGTATGCGAGTCTGCCCACAGGAGCAAAAAACAGACCACAGCGTGGCGATCTGATGTCCTTACTGCAGGTAGCTGCCCCCCAGGCGTATTTAGCGCATCAATCTGTTCAGACCGCATATTGGAGAACATCGCGACACCCCTACCTACACATGTTCACCCTCCCCCTGTCTCGAATTCGGATCCCGAGACAGCAGCAGAACACCGCTCCATGAAGGATCATAGAGGTAGGAGCATGGCCACTATGTCACCACAGTTAGCAGTGACGCTGCAGGGCAATGATATGGGGCCCCTCATTGCACTTACATCCCAGGCCTCGCTTCCATCTACCTCCAGACCCAGCTCCGTGGGGGACACTAGCAGGTGGCTAACTTCATGGGGTCTTGTTTACCAGGAATACAGTCATTTGGTATGCGGACCCCCGCCCCATAGAACTGGCGTGGGCTAGACATAACTCTACATAATGCCCAGGGTGGAGAATATTAATATTTACTCTACATGGCTCTCTACATATCTGACTGTTCAAGATTTTACAGATCCCCATAAACATTATCAAGATGCTCATTGTGAAGTTACACTTATGCGATCAGTTTTTTGCACCAGAGTATTTAATCTATGTTGCTCTCTGCATGTATGAACGCTCAAAAATGTGTGGGCTTTCACGAACAGTAATGGGACTTTGCCTGTGAATTTACATTCAGTTAAAAAGAATTTCGCATTGACAGGCTGTTTCTTATATACTATATGTTGATATCTATAAGTTGGTTAATAGGTCTGTTCTCTCTGTATCTTGGACTAAAGTTTTGCATTATTTATCACACTTTTAAGTTCACGATCTAACGAGGCAACTAGAGCTGCATATTGAAGTTATTTTCTTATACATATGAACACTTGCTAACTACAATGCTTCTGTTTGAATGCTGGACTAAATGTATACTCGCAGGTTGAATATGTTTTAACACTTCCAATGTACAGGGGATGTTGACTGGTTATTTATTATTTATTTAATATGTTTCCATAGGTTAAATCATAGAAATTCACCCTTTTTAAATACTCCTGGGTCACATCTCTATAGTTCTTGCTTGGCTGAAACTTGATAGGTGGGATATAGTGGCTACTTCATATTATCGCCAGGTGAGGCAGTATCCGGCAAAAATGAAACCTTCACCTAATATATGTTTGCTGGTCAGATATATTTATTCTTTTCCAATTAGTAGTACTTCTTATGCCACTGTTTCCTCTTATTTTGATACCCATAGTTACGCCTAAGAATATTTATGTTTTGTCTTTCTTTGGTGTGTTATGGGATCTCGCTGTCTACGGCCGGGATGGCGGGATTCCATCTTCCTGCACTGGGATAATGGCGTGTGATTCATACCTAAATTTATGTTGACCACCCTAGTAACGCGCCTAAACAAGAAGTTACCAGTCTTTTTCAACATAAGACATAAATGCTAAGTTGGCTACCTTTTTATTGCTCCTATGTTTGGCATTCACATTACTAAATTAATTCCAGCCCACACTGTCTAACTTATACGAGCTATACTGCCTTACCAACCAAAGCATACCTCCAGATAACCAACAGCTTACAGTATGTAACATAGTTTTCTCAAAACCCACTAAGCAACAATATGCCTTTGAAATGGGCTCTATCCCTGCCTTCAATTCCCTATACATTAAGTGAAAGCCTGTGACCCTAGATAGCTGTTTCATTGCTTCGATGTTAGTATATAGCATGGCTCTAGCTATATCCCTATACGTTAGACCCCTACGGTAAATCCACGCTCCTAGTCTAATTTTTTCCTCTACTGAATAATTATCCAGGAGCATAAGCAATTGATCCTACAGTTATTGGTTTTAATACATCTAGATTGTGGATATATAAGTGTTTATCAAACTTAACAACAAAAGAAAAAGAAAAAAGAGGTTTTCATTTAGGGATCCAAAAGCGGTCTCTTCATTAGAAATAGCCCCCTGCCCACGATTGTAAGTTTGTTACAGGGGTCCAAAAGTGGCCTCTCGGGTCAATTAGGGAGCACACAGAATATTAGGCATTACACTGGTATACTATGCTTTTCAACTTACTTTTTGGAAATTTACTATGTTGTTGTTATTATTGTGTTCTGTTTTTTCATGTATGCCTCACTTTGAACCTCAATAAAAATTAAGAAATAAATAACCAAAAAAAAAAAAAATATATACAATCATGTTGGTAAAACATTATACAGCAGCAAACCATCAAAAAATAAAAAGTCTCAAATAGTCACTGCATTCCCATTGTAGTCTAATGAGTTTCAGATAGAAACCTTAATCATAGACATGGGCAAAGAAAATAAAGAAGCTACAAAATTAACATGCATTGACAAAAAATACAAGCATTTCAATTAAATATACAACTAAGAAACAAGATGTATGAATTTTACAGATGATAGAAAGATAGATGTTCAGCATTAGAGAACCGTCTTGCTGGTGCCATTTTCATCTTACCTGTTTTTTTATTTTTTTATTGAGGTTGTTCAAAAATAATGCTTCAAGTAAATGTTCAATAGAGAAACAGCATGTACATTATGTTGCAGAATTATGACATGCAAATGCAAAGCAATACATTACAATGATTATTAAAGGTCAACCCAACAACATCTCACATAAAGCTACTGAACACTAGTAATGGACCTCATTTTATGGTTTTGTAGAATATGTGTGAGCCCCTAAAACTTCAAAAGGCCACTCTTGGACCCATGTAAATATAAGTGACTCAATAAGGGGACTCTAATGATAGGTACGGTCACTTTTAGACCTTAAAATTTAATGATTAAACAAAATGGAATGCTCCAATGTCTGCCATATCAAATATCAAATTAAAGATATATAATGGGGATATTAATCAATTGTAAGGGATATTTGAAAAAATAACCAATCATTGCCCTAAGCGACGACATCCTGTTAAGTGCGCACTATCCCTTGACTAAGCCTATATCTGCAAAGAAGGGAGAATTGGAGTTGAACATGGTGAACCCTTTTACTCATTGAGGTTGACAGGGAACTATTGGTGTTAGGGTGTCAGGTGGGAGCTGAACTAGTGCTCGAGTGAGCAAAAAATAGGTAGTGACCATTAATGGTATAATTCTATTAAAGGGGTTGAACTATCATTGCATCCATTAATATACATTTCTACTGCAGAGCCAACCTCCTCAGATCATAGGTGATCTCCAACTCCCCCAAATAATATCACTGAATGCATTTTGGTAACTTAAATTGCAAACCTGGGTAGCCCCTTACTCAAACTTGCTATTACTCAACTCTCCCAGTTTCCCTCTGTAATTGCCCTCAGCATATTGTGCTACCCCAGCTGCTGGCTGCACAAAAGATAATTAAATAATATTATGTTGGCTATTGTTAAGCATTAAAACTGCTTTCTAGTTGACCTCTGCAAGGGGAACTACTCAAGTACATAGGATCATCTTGGGAGAAAAAGGATCACCCAGATATTATAATTAAATCACTCCAAAATGCTGAATAGCAAACTATCTCAGATACAGCTCTAAAGATTAGCAAAACAAATGAAACCTCAAGTTCAAATAACTGCTTACAATAATACAAAAGCATATTGCCGAGAAGTACTAGCTTGATCAAATAACTTCCCTCTGCACGACACCATAGTGTAGAAATACCCCTGGTCTTGGAGTAGTAAGATGAGCCTCCCTTCCCTTACCGTAGAGCCCCTCTGATTCAGGACGTATATAAAAATGTGACAGTGTCCATAATAACGCTGATAAATAGCAATACAATGCCAATGACACAGAACATTAGTATAAATTATTTTGTGACATGCAGGTAGTTTGCAAAGGAAAACACATATGTGAGCATAACTCATAAGATCAGAATATAGACATTTAAAACTAAACAGTATAATCTACCATATTAATTACTATTTTTCAGTGATGCATGTAGTTGCAACTTAACTATAGAGATATGCACATATGAATGAAAGCAAGATGCATGGCCATAAACTTTAACAAATAGATTGTTGGACCTACATTATAAGGTAGTCTTGAATTGAATTTAACTGCTGTTTAATGTTCATTGTGTTATCCTGTTTAAAGCCAAGGGGGAATAGAATCATACATCAAGACAGGGTTAGGAGTGTTCTACAAGTTTAACCAATACCAGAACGTGTCTGGCCTTGAAGAAAAGTCTCAGTTAGGGTTGTAGCACAAATGGCTCTGATGTAATTTAAGTTCAGTAAGCCTAGTACCCCTGAAAATTCAACTTCATGTTATAGGCCCTTTCCATCAACCATAGGAAATCCTCATGAACTGCATAAATCCCCTGGGAAGTGAGACGCTCATCTCAGCCCCACACCACCAGGCCGGGTCAATCACCATGTTAGTATCTCTCCGATCTGCTGCAATCCAAAGTCATTGCCCCAGGTACTCTTCTCTCTGGACTGTGAGGTCATTCCGTAGGCAGCAAAAAATGGGAGAGCGGTACTTTATTTCTTTGCATGAAGTCCCTACCTCTCCATTGCGCTAGCTAGACCATCGGTCTTCCCCTCGGAATCATTGGGGCCTGCGGTGGGGTATTGTGGTGCAGTTAAGCTCTGAGCACGAGATCGTCGGTTTGTGGTAAGATCCAGCTCTAACATTAATTCCAAGCTGGGACTTTCAGTGACTGAAGGGGGAAGCTGCTCTGTATTCCCCACAGGAGAAGTGTCACAGTGAGCTGCCACTGAAAAGAGCAATAACCTTAGGTCCCTTTCGAGCTGTTGGTAAGACTGTTTGATCACATTTTTTATTGTGCACTCCCATGCTGCCACAGCTCCTAAGGCATCCATCTTGTGTTCTATTGTTCTCCCATTCACCAGTAAGGGATGTAGTAGCTTTGTGTGTGTCCCCAGTGAGGAGCAGATTTAGAGCAGATAGTGGATTAGAGATTATCCTCTGGCAGCCCAGCTGGGCCTGCTTACCCCGAATAACGGGGGGGGGGGGGGGGAAGCTGAGATCTTATAAGTAAGCCGCGACTTAAGGTCTTGGCGGCACAGATCAGCACTTCAGGATCATAATATCAACAAATCTGGTATTATTCGATTCAGCGGCTTGTGATACACATATAGGTGCGCAAGTTTTCCAGAGATGTAGCATATGTCTGGTTAGAATTGGCGGATTTTCCAGATTTCACCCGGAGCTTCTGATATTGCATCCTATGGACGCTGCCTAGACATGCCCCTTTTTTGTTTTTTTTCAATATTTATTTTTTATTTTGTTGACGTTTTTGATAAAGACAAAACAAAAAGTATCAAATAAAACTAGAAAATGTTAAGATACAGAGTTCACATTTGTGATGTAGAGGGTTAACCAACCCTGCACCAGTCACTTGTTTGGCACAGAAAGGGTTAACAGTCCCTTTCCACCTTAACCAGTTTCTCACAGACTAGCCACTCTAAACAAGCCTGTGATTTAGTTCAGTGAGTGCAAGTGTTAGCAAACACTATCTAGTCTGTACTAGACCTTAGAAAAATGCCCAAACGTTTAGGGAATTTTAAGGAAAAAACAAGATTGTAAATCCCAGAACACAATTTAGCAAAAATTGGTTAAAATATTAGGTAAAGGAAAAACCTTAATAAATTAACATTTATCACGAGCAAAAAGGAGTCACAGTGCATTTATATAAATACAAACGGTGTTAACAAATAAAATTAGACACAGCAAACAGTTTTAAAAACAAAAAGGAGTAATAACAATAATATAGTAGGGAGATGGAATAGAAAACAGTCAAAATACACTGTAGCAGACCGCTTCCAAGTAAAATGACAAAATTATATTGTTGAAATCACAGTTAAACACATTTTTTGTGTTTTTATTTGAGGTCAGATTTCTGACAAGCCCCTTTCTGAGTGGACAGGGAACGTAACCACCTATACTTTTTATGGCAGGTCATAACAACTCTGAGACCTTGGCA
The DNA here is from genome assembly GCF_027579735.1 of Bombina bombina. Classification (NCBI taxonomy): domain Eukaryota; kingdom Metazoa; phylum Chordata; class Amphibia; order Anura; family Bombinatoridae; genus Bombina; species Bombina bombina. The sequence continues at coordinate 422,847,938 of NC_069501.1, read as the reverse complement.
ACAATTATACTTATAACTTCTTGTTATGTATACCAAGGACATAAACACATATAAGGAATACACTTGTGACATCATGAGGATTATTTTGATATCAAACATGTGTAATGGGTTTCAGGTATAGCTGCAAAATTTGTTTTGCAGTTTATTTGTTAGAATAAAGTAATGTGCTTCTATCTTCATTCTGTTCTTTAGCTAAATGCCAGAGGAATGTAATTGAACATGATTGAGTGAAATAATGTTAATTTATTTTTCCTTGCAGCTACTCTGTGCGAATAATTACAAAAAAATATATATATATATATATATATATATATATATATATATATGTATATGTATATAAATATATTCTCTGTAATCCTGAAATAAAGGATTTAAATAGCTTAAAAGTTTTATGTAAGGATATATTAAATGAAATTCAAGATACATCCTAGAACTGTATACAGATGCATTCAAGGACACAATGTCATCAGATTAGACTAAGAAACTATAAATATATCTCTTTGTAGACAGAAAGACTAGGTTACTTTGAGATTGTGAAACTTGCAAGGTCATTTGAATGGTATGTTAAACAATTATTGTTATTAAAGTGAACTTAATAAGATGAAACTGTGTATTTTGGATACTAATGAATTTCATTTGTTTAGCAAGTTTTGTTAACTAATTTACAGCTAAAAAAAAATTCTGACATTATTCTCTCTCAAATTAATTTCTTATTTTTAGAAAATTAAAAAATATATATTTTTCTCAGAAAATGTCTATAAGAAATAAGACCTGTTTCACTGGTATACAATTACAAGTTGGTGCTTGGAAACTAAATTTTAAAATAACCGTCCTTTAAGAACGTATAAGTGAAAAAGGTGTGAGCCACTAAAATTTGTTGACCCTGGGTATTTGAGAATTTTTTTTTTTAATATTTATTAAATTAATTATTCCTAGGTCCTCTTATTCGTAAGAGAAGGTACTGAAATATCATGGCTGATCAAGAAATGATGTGTTTAAAATGCATAATGGTAGAGATATTCGGAATGATAAGGTTATTGCTTTTGAAATCCAGAATGGTCCTTGGGGTGTAGGGGATTGGTATAGTTTAATTCATCTAAATTTAACAAATGCTGCTGGGGTAGCTTTGCAACAGCCAACATATTGTTCCATACAAGCAGATTTTAAGGCAGCAACACATAGAATTATACATGTTTCTTATAAAGATGGAATAGAGATCTTAGGCAGACCTCCTGTTATTCCTGCAGGAATACAAAGACATGGCCCTATAGCTAGAATTGAGATGTTTGTATAGTACAGTAAAGGAAAATGAATTACCACCAATTGCAAATGATGAGAAAACTGAAAGAGATAATCTTTTTGGGAAAATTAGGATTTTAAGTCATATACTGGCTCAGTTTTTGAATTGGGGAATAACTGGAATATCAGAAAACAGAATTTATGCTTACCTGATAAATTACTTTCTCCAACGGTGTGTCCGGTCCACGGCGTCATCCTTACTTGTGGGATATTCTCTTCCCCAACAGGAAATGGCAAAGAGTCCCAGCAAAGCTGGTCACATGGTCCCTCCTAGGCTCCGCCCACCCCAGTCATTCGACCGACGGACAGGAGGAAATATATATAGGAGAAACCATATGGTACCGTGGTGACTGTAGTTAGAGAAAATAATTCATCAGACCTGATTAAAAAACCAGGGCGGGCCGTGGACCGGACACACCGTTGGAGAAAGTAATTTATCAGGTAAGCATAAATTCTGTTTTCTCCAACATTGGTGTGTCCGGTCCACGGCGTCATCCTTACTTGTGGGAACCAATACCAAAGCTTTAGGACACGGATGAAGGGAGGGAGCAAATCAGGTCACCTAAACGGAAGGCACCACAGCTTGCAAAACCTTTCTCCCAAAAATAGCCTCCGAAGAAGCAAAAGTATCAAATTTGTAAAATTTGGCAAAAGTGTGCAGTGAAGACCAAGTCGCTGCCTTACATATCTGGTCAACAGAAGCCTTGTTCTTGAAGGCCCATGTGGAAGCCACAGCCCTAGTGGAGTGAGCTGTGATTCTTTCAGGAGGCTGCCGTCCGGCAGTCTCATAAGCCAATCGGATAATGCTTTTAAGCCAAAGGGAAAGAGAGGTAGAAGTCGCTTTTTGACCTCTCCTTTTACCAGAATAAACAACAAACAAGGAAGATGTTTGTCTGAAATCTTTAGTAGCCTCTAAATAGAACTTTAGAGCACGGACAACGTCCAAATTGTGTAACAAACGTTCCTTCTTTGAAACTGGATTCGGACACAAAGAAGGTACAACTATCTCCTGGTTAATATTTTTGTTAGAAACAACTTTAGGAAGAAAACCAGGCTTAGTACGCAAAACCACCTTATCTGCATGGAACACCAGATAAGGAGGAGAACACTGCAGAGCAGATAACTCTGAAACTCTTCTAGCAGAAGAAATTGCAACCAAAAACAAAACTTTCCAAGATAGTAACTTAATATCTATGGAATGTAAGGGTTCAAACGGAACCCCTTGAAGAACTGAAAGAACTAGATTTAGACTCCAGGGAGGAGTCAAAGGTCTGTAAACAGGCTTGATCCTAACCAGAGCCTGAACAAATGCTTGAACATCTGGCACAGCTGCCAGTCTTTTGTGTAGTAAGACAGATAAAGCAGAGATCTGTCCCTTTAGAGAACGTGCAGATAATCCTTTCTCCAAACCTTCTTGAAGAAAGGAGAGAATCTTAGGAATTTTTATCTTATTCCATGGGAATCCTTTGGATTCACACCAACAGATATATTTTTTCCATATTTTATGGTAAATTTTTCTAGTTACAGGTTTTCTGGCCTGAACCAGAGTATCTATCACCGAATCTGAAAACCCACGCTTTGATAGAATCAAGCGTTCAATCTCCAAGCCGTCAGTTGGAGGGAGACCAGATTTGGGTGTTCGAATGGACCTTGAACAAGAAGGTCCTGTCTCAAAGGTAGCTTCCATGGTGGAGCCGATGACATATTCACCAGGTCTGCATACCAAGTCCTGCGTGGCCACGCAGGAGCTATCAAGATCACTGAGGCCCTCTCCTGATTGATCCTGGCTACCAGCCTGGGAATGAGAGGAAACGGTGGGAATACGTAAGCTAGGTTGAAAGTCCAAGGTGCTACTAGTGCTTCTACTAGAGTCGCCTTGGGATCCCTGGATCTGGACCCGTAGCAAGGAACCTTGAAGTTCTGACGAGATGCCATCAGATCCATGTCTGGAATGCCCCATAATTGAGTTATTTGGGCAAAGATTTCCGGATGGAGTTCCCACTCCCCCGGATGAAATGTCTGACAACTCAGAAAATCTGCTTCCCAATTTTCCACTCCTGGGATGTGGATCGCAGACAAGTGGCAGGAGTGATCCTCCGCCCATTGAATTATTTTTGTCACTTCTTTCATCGCCAGGGAACTCTTTGTTCCCCCTTGATGATTGATATAAGCAACAGTCGTCATGTTGTCTGATTGGAACCTTATGAATTTGGCCTTTGCTAGTTGAGGCCAAGCTCTGAGAGCATTGAATATCGCTCTCAGTTCCAGAATGTTTATCGGGAAGAAGAGACTCTTCCCGAGACCATAGACCCTGAGCTTTCAGGGATTCCCAGACCGCACCCCAGCCCACTAGACTGGCGTCGGTCGTGACAATAACCCACTCTGGCCTGCGGAAGCTCATTCCCCGGGACAGATGGTCCAGGGTCAGCCACCAATGGAGTGAATGTCTGGTCTTTTGATCTACTTGAATCATTGGAGACAAGTCTGTATAATCCCCATTCCACTGTTTGAGCATGCACAGTTGTAATGGTCTTAGATGAATTCGTGCAAAAGGAACTATGTCCATTGTTGCAACCATCAATCCTATTACTTCCATGCACTGCGCTATGGAAGGACGAGGAACAGAATGAAGCACTTGACAAGAGCTTAGAAGTTTTGATTTTCTGACCTCTGTCAGAAAAATCCTCATTTCTAAGGAATCTATTATTGTTCCCAAGAAGGAAACTCTTGTTGACGGGGACAGAGAACTCTTTTCTTTGTTCACCTTCCATCCGTGAGATGTGAGAAAAGCTAGAACGATGTCCGTATGAGCCTTTGCCTTTGACAGGGACGACGCTTGTATTAGAATGTCGTCCAAGTAAGGCACTACTGCAATGCCCCTTGGTCTTAGAACCGCTAGAAGGGACCCTAGCACCTTTGTGAAAATCCTTGGAGCAGTGGCTAATCCGAATGGAAGAGCCACAAACTGGTAATGTTTGTCCAGAAAAGCGAACCTTAGGAACTGATGATGTTCCTTGTGGATAGGGATATGTAGGTACGCATCCTTTAGATCCACGGTAGTCATAAATTGACTTTTCTGGATGGTGGGTAGAATCGTTCGAATAGTTTCCATTTTGAACGATGGTACCCTGAGAAATTTGTTTAGGATCTTCAAATCCAAAATTGGTCTGAACGTTCCCTCTTTTTTGGGAACTACGAACAGATTGGAATAAAATCCCATTCCTTGTTCCTTTATTGGAACTGGGTGTATCACTCCCATCTTTAACAGGTCTTCTACACAATGTAAGAATGCCTGTCTCTTTATTTGGTTTGAGGATAAGTGAGACTTGTGGAACCTTCCCCTTGGGGGTAGTTCCTTGAATTCCAGGAGATAACCTTGAGAAACTATTTCTAGCGCCCAAGGATCCTGAACATCTCTTGCCCAAGCCTGAGCAAAGAAAGAGAGTCTGCCCCCCACCAGATCCAGTCCCGGATCGGGGGCTACTCCTTCATGCTGTTTTGTTAGCAGTGGCAGGCTTCTTGGCCTGCTTACCCTTGTTCCAGCCTTGCATTGGTTTCCAGGCTGGTTTGGGTTGTGAGGCATTACCCTCTTGCTTAGAGGATGCAGAATTAGAGGCTGGTCCATTTCTGCGAAAGGGACGAAAATTAGGCTTATTTTTAGCCTTAAAAGACCTATCCTGTGGAAGGGCGTGGCCCTTTCCCCCAGTGATGTCTGAAATAATCTCTTTCAAATCAGATCCAAATAAAGTTTTACCTTTGAAAGAATGTTAAGCAATTTTGTCTTGGATGACACATCCGCTGACCAAGACTTTAGCCAAAGCGCTCTGCGCGCCACGATAGCAAACCCTGAATTTTTCGCCGCTAATTTTGCTAATTGCAAAGCGGCATCTAAAATAAAAGAGTTAGCCAATTTAAGTGCGTGAACTCTGTCCATAACCTCCTCATATGGAGTTTCTCTACTGAGCGACTTTTCTAGTTCCTCGAACCAAAACCACGCTGCCGTAGTGACAGGAACAATGCATGAAATTGGTTGTAGATGGTAGCCTTGCTGTACAAAAATCTTTTTAAGCAAACCTTCCAATTTTTTATCCATAGGATCTTTGAAAGCACAACTATCTTCAATAGGAATAGTAGTGCGTTTGTTTAGAGTAGAAACTGCCCCCTCGACCTTGGGGACTGTCTGCCATAAGTCCTTTCTGGGGTCGACCATAGGAAATAATTTCTTAAATATAGGGGGAGGAACAAAAGGTATGCCGGGCTTTTCCCACTCTTTATTTACTATGTCCGCCACCCGCTTGGGTATAGGAAAAGCGTCGGGGGGCACCGGAAACCTCTAGGAACCTGTCCATCTTGCATAATTTCTCTGGAATGACCAAATTGTCACAATCATCCAGAGTAGATAACACCTCCTTAAGCAGTGCGCGGAGATGTTCTAATTTAAATTTAAATGTCACAACATCAGGTTCAGCTTGATGAGAAATTTTTCCTGAATCTGAAATTTCTCCCTCAGACAAAACCTCCCTCATGGCCCCTTCAGATTGGTGTGAGGGTATGACAGAACAATTATCATCAGCGTCCTCTTGCTCTTCAGTGTTTAAAACAGAGCAATCGCGCTTTCTCTGATAAGTAGGCATCTTGGATAAAAGATTTGCTATGGAGTTATCCATTACAGCCGTTAATTGTTGCATGGTAATAAGTATTGGCGCACTAGATGTACTAGGGGCCTCCTGCATGGGCAAAACTGGTGTAGACACAGTAGGAGATGATGTAGTATCATGTTTACTCCCCTCATTTGAGGAATCATCTTGGGCAATATCATTATTTGTGGCAGTACTGTCCTTACTTTGTTTGGACGCTATGGCACAATTATCACATAAATTTAAATGGGGAGACACATTGGCTTTCATACATATAGAACATAGCTTATCTGAAGGTACAGACATGTTAAACAGGCTTAAACTTGTCAACAAAGCACAAAAAACGTTTTAAAATAAAACCGTTACTGTCACTTTAAATTTCAAACAGAAAACACTTTATTACTGAATATGTGAAAAAGTATGAAGGAATTGTTAAAAAATTACCAAAATTTCACCACAGTGTCTTAAAGCCTTAAAAGTATTGCACACCAAATTTCAGAGCTTTAACCCTTAAAATAACGGAACCGGAGCCGTTTTTCAATTTAACCCCTATACAGTCCCAGATATAGTCTTTGCTAAGACCCAACCAAGCCCTGAGGGGAATACGATACCAAATGACGCCTTCTAAAAGCTTTTTCAGAGATTCTTAGATCCTCACACATGCATCTGCATGCCCTGCTCTCAAAAAAACAACTGCGCATTAATGGCGCGAAAATGAGGCTCAGTCTATGACTAGAAAGGCCCCCTGACTGAAAAAGGTGTCCAATACAGTGCCTGCCGTTTTATAAACGTTCCCCAAGATTATAATGCCAATTGTTAGCCTAAATCTGAATAATATGCACAAATAAAGCAATTGATTTAGCCCATAAAAATGTCTACCAGTTTTTTAGCCCATAATAAGCCCTTTATTCTGTTTGTCTTTAACTAAGAAAATGGCTTACCGGTCCCCATGAGGGGAAATGACAGCCTTCCAGCATTACACAGTCTTGTTAGAAATATGGCTAGTCATACCTTAAGCAGAGAAAGTCTGCTAACTGTTTCCCCCAACTGAAGTTACTTCATCTCAACAGTCCTATGTGGAAACAGTAATCGATTTTAGTTACTGTCTGCTAAAATCATCTTCCTCTTACAAACAGAAATCTTCATCCTTTTCTGTTTCAGAGTAAATAGTACATACCAGCACTATTTTAAAATAACAAACACTTGATAGAAGATTAAAAACTACATTTAAACACCAAAAAAAACTCTTAACCATCTCTGTGGAGATGTTGCCTGTGCAACGGCAAAGAGAATGACTGGGGTGGGCAGAGCCTAGGAGGGACCATGTGACCAGCTTTGCTGGGACTCTTTGCCATTTCCTGTTGGGGAAGAGAATATCCCACAAGTAAGGATGACGCCGTGGACCGGACACACCAATGTTGGAGAAATATAGGTTCTTCCAGCACAAACAGCAGGAATTCCTATGTCAAATATAAAAGCAACAATTACCGACAAGTACCACAAAATCTAAAGGACATTGCCTTGTGGTTAAACGATAGAACCCATGCTTTAGATGGAGTGTATCTGACTTATTATCCACCACAAAAAAAGAGCATTGATAAATGGTATATTACCTCCTGGTCTATTTCTTTGGTTGAGGCAAATGACTGGAATTCAGTGATTAGTACGCTATACAAGAAGACTACTGATAATGTTACTTTGGTCTCAATTTCTGATACTTTAGGAATGGTGAATAAGAATAGTGGCATTGTAGCAGCATATTTCTTAGGTTTGAGTTTTACAGAAAATAATCTTGAGATGGTATGTGGTTGTTTAAAGCCAAATGTTAAAGGGCTTAGTTTTAGAAATAGAGAGACAAATAAGCTCTATACCCGTAGCAGAGTGACCACAAAGAATGCCAGAAATATTAAGACATACTTATACACTTGTAGGTAAGGATCTAACTGGAGAAGTAATAAAAGCTTAAAAATCCAAGAGAAAGAATGGAAAGCAGAAAAGATTTTCCAGCTTTGGAGGAACAAGCTCAGTTTGTTAAAAAGAACGCAAGAGAACAATATTCACAAATAAAGGCTAAGTTTAATTCTCCACCACCTTACTCACTGGTGCCTCCATCTTACATCAGTGAAAGTCATTCTAAAACAACTTAAAGCAAATCTTCAGATTTACCTTCTGAAGAAACTCCTCACAGGACATTGAGGCCATTTATAAGATAGATATGGATTTGGAAATGGTAGTGTAAGATATTGAGAAAATATTGAGAAAGAGACACAGGAGCACAAGATAGATATCAAGAGCGAGAAACTCGTACTGAAGAGTGCAGTTTCAGTTACCCCATCCACTATTAAGAAAGTAAGAAAAATAAAGAAATGCCAAACATGTCCAGCAGAAGAGGTGTCTGAAAATATAAAATCTTATTAAAATTTGATCAAATGATAAGCCTTAACTAACCTTAGGCCAGTGCCTGGATAGAGACACTGGCCTCTAGTTATCAACGTGTCTACTTACCTGCCTTCGCCGGCCCAATACGCCCGCCTAAGCTCGCCTACCATCGCCGCCGCGGACCTGAATAATCTCGCCAAAGTTATCAATAAATCTGTCAAAAAGCCGCGCACAAAGTATGGGGCGATGAGCAGCGGACTGTGATAGTTATCACTCATCCGATCTCGCTGCTCTTCAGCTTTTTGACAGCTTTATTGACAAGCTGTCACTAAGCACCCACACTATACTATACTGTTCTACCCCCTATACCGGTGCCCCCGGAGGCCCCTGCAACTAAATAAAGTTATTAACCCCTAAACCGCCGCTCCCAGACACTGCCGCAACTATAATAAACGTATTAACCCCTAAACCGCCGCTCCCGGAGCCCACCGCCACCTACATTATACCTATTAACCCCTATCCTGCCCCCCCATACCGCCGCCACCTATAATAAATTTATTAACCCCTATCCTGCGGATCCCGGACCCCGCCGCAACTAAATAAATTGCTTAACCCCTAAACCGCAGCTCCCGGACCCTGCCGCCACCTATATTAAACTTATTAACGCCTATCCTGCCCCCCCTACACCGTCGCCACCTATAATACGTTTATTAACCCCTATCCTGCCCCCCCTACACCGCCGCCACTATAATAAAATTATTAACCCCTAAACCTAAGTCTAACCCTAACCCTAACACCCCCCTAACTTAAATATTAATTAAATACATCTAAATAAATTTAACTCTTATTAAATTAATTATTCCTATTTAAAACTAAATACTTACCTTTAAAATAAACCCTAATATAGCTACAATATAAATAATAATTTTATTGTAGCTATCTTAGGATTTATTTTTATTTTACAGGCAAATTTCAATTTATTTTAACTAGGTACAATAGCTATTAAATAGTTATTAACTATTTAATAGCTACCTAGTTAAAATAAAGAGAAATTAAACTTGTAAAATAAAAACTAACCTAAGTTACAATTACACCTAACACTACACTATACTTAAATAAATTATTCCTATTTAAAACTAAATACTTACCTTTAAAATAAACCCTAATATAGCTAAAATATAAATAATAATTTTATTGTAGCTATCTTAGGATTTATTTGTATTTTACAGGCAAATTTCAATTTATTTTAACTAGGTACAATAGCTATTAAATAGTTATTAACTATTTAATAGCTACCTAGTTAAAATAAAGAGAAATTAACCTGTAAAATAAATACTAACCTAAGTTACAATTACACCTAACACTACACTATACTTAAATAAATTATTCCTATTTAAAACTAAATACTCACCTGTAAAATGAACCCTAAGATAGCTACAATGTAATTAATAATTACATTGTAGCTATTTTAGGATTTATATTTATTTTACAGGTAACTTTGTATTTATTTTAGCTAGTTAGAATAGTTATTAAATAGTTATTAACTATTTCCTAACTACCTAGCTAAAAGAAATACAAAATTACCTGTAAAATAAATCCTAACCTAAGTTACAATTAAACCTAACACTACAATATCATTAAATTAATTAAATAAATTACCTACAAATAACTACAATTAAATACAATTAAATAAACTAACTAAAGTACAAAAAAAAAAGCTAAGTTACAAAAAATAAAAACAATAAGTTACAAACATTTCAAAAATATTACAACAATTTTAAGCTACTTACACCTAATCTAAGCCCCCTAATAAAATAACAAAGCCCCGCAAAATAAAAAAAATGCCCCACCCTATTCTACATTAAAAAGTTAACAGCTCAATTACCTTACCAGCCCTTAAAAGGGCCTTTTGCGGGGCATGCCCCAAAGAAAACAGCTCTTTTGTCTGTAAAATAAAAATACAACCCCCCCCAACATTAAAGCCCACCACCCACATACCCCTACTCTAACCCAAACCCCCCTTAAATAAACCTAACACTACCCCCCTGAAGATCATCCTACCTTTAGCCGTCTTCAGCCAGCCGACCACCGATGGAACCGAAGAGGAGATCCGGAGCGGCAGAAGTCATCATCCAAGGGGCGCTGAAGAAGTCTTCCATCCGATTGAAGTCATCAGCCAGGCGGCGTCTTCAATCTTCATCCATCCGGAGCGGAGCGGAGCCATCTTCAGACGAGCCTATGCGGAGCCATCTTCTTCCACCGACGACTGAACGACGAATGACAGTTCCTTTAAGTGGCGTCATCCAAGATGGCGTCCCTCAAATTACGATTGGCTGATAGGATTCTATCAGCCAATCGGAATTAAGGTAGGAAAAAGCTGATTGGCTGTTCCGATCAGCCAATAGAATGCGAGCTCAATCTGATTGGCTGATATTATTAATTTAGTTAATAAGAGTTATAATATTTAGATTTATTTAATTAATATTTAAGTTAGGGGGGTGTTAGGTTTAGGGTTAGACTTAGGTTTAGGAGTTAATAATTTTATTATAGTTGCGGCGGTGTAGGGGGGCAGGATAGGGGTTAATAAATGTATTATAGGTGGCGACGGTGTAGGGGGGGCAGATTAGGGGTTAATAAGTTTAATATAGGTGGCGGCGGGGTCCGGGAGCGGCGGTTTAGGGGTTAATACATTTATTATAATTGTGGCGGTGTCCGGGAGCGGCGGTTTAGGGGTTAATAACTTTATTTAGTTGCGGCGGTGTAGGGGGGGTACAGATTAGGGGTTAATATGTATAATGTAGCTTGTGGTGGGCTCCGGGAGCAGCGGTTTAGGGGGTAATAAATTTATTTAGTTGCGGCGGTGTAGGTGGGCAGATTAGGGGTGTTTAGACTCGGGGTACATGTTAGGGTGTTAGGTGTAGACAGCTCCCATAAGAATCAATGGGATGTCGGGCAGCAGCGAACATGAACTTTCGCTATTGTCAGACTCCATTGATTCCTATGGGATCCGCCGCCTCCAGGGCAGCGGTTTGAAAACCAGGTACGCTGGGCCGGAAAAGTGCCGAGCGTACCTGCTAGTTTTTTGATAACTAGCAAAAGTAGTCAGATTGTGCCGATCTTGTGTGCGGAACATCTTGATCGAAGTAAGAATCGATCTGTGTCGGACTGAGTCCGGCGGATCGAAGCTTACGTCACAAAATTCTACTTTTGCCGGTGTAAAGGGCTTGATAACTTAGGCGAATCAGCCTCGCCACAAATACGCTGCGGAATTCCAGCGTATTTGAGGTTGATGGCTTGATAACTAGGGCCCATAGTGTTCTGTCACTCTATGTGTTGACAAGTTGGGGCAATAAACCTGACCTCAGGCATCAGTCTTTTTGCATATGTGCAATACAAGTGTTCTCAAGTGAAGCTTACACGTTATTTACTACTGAGCTCTGTTTTTTTTTCAAGAAAAACACAAACACACATCCTCTGAAAAAATAACATATTTAGAACTAGGCTAGAATTTAACCCTTTACACGTAAAATCACGAGGTCTTCATGACAACATTGATCTTGCTTTTCTTAGCACAATATTTTGTTTGATATACGGTGTAATATCAAACACTGCAGAGAAGCAGAAGACAGAGATAAAAATTAAACAGTATAGAACATTTAAAACCTATTTAGACATATATTAATCCCAGATAAATATGGAATAGCAATCTTCCGTATGCTTGGTCTATGCGTAATGGTATTTTTCCAGATTTAAAACAAATGAAACTTTTTCTCTCCACATAAAGACAGCAGGTAAAGTGGCTTTTTTTCCAAAGTTCAGGGATCAATTGTTTTGCACTATTAGTCATTAAAGTGATGGTAAAGTCATCTGTTGTGCAATACATAATCCTTTTTCTTTTACCATAACTAGCACATCGATGTGCTTATATAAATACAAAAACATTTATTCACGCTGTAATGGCGATTTTATTTCCCTCTCCGTACAGTGTTTCAAACAGCCTCTCTATATTTTTTCACCGGTGCAGCTTTGATTGACAACGCTTTTAGCCAATCATCAGCTCACTATGCGCCCTATGTGAAATATGTACCGCACGCTCCCGACATTTACACTAAGTCTTTGCTACTTACTGCGCATGCGCACCGCTTGCGCTAACTGCGCATTGCTATATGAGAATACTCAGCTCCTGGTTTTAGCCGATCAGTGCGTAGTGTCATATAGCAATGCGCAGTTAGCGTAAGAAGTGCGCATGCGCAGTAAGTAGCAAAGACTTAGTGTAGATGTCGGGAGCGTGCGGTACATATTTCACATAGGGCGCATGGTGAGCTGATGATTGGCTAAAAGCGTTGTCAATCAAAGCTGCACCGGTGAAAAAATATAGAGAGGCTGTTTGAAACACTGTACGGAGAGGGAAATAAAATCGGCATTACAGAGTTTTTTTATTTATATAAGCACATCGAAGTGCTAGTTAGGGTAAAAGAAAAAGGATTATGTGTTGCACAACAGATGACTTTACCATCACTTTAAGTAAATTTGCCAGCAAAGAGCACTTTACCTTAGGAAATTTCTTAAAAAGAAATAGGCGCGGGTTCATAGTTAATTAAAGTGACAAACAATACTTTTTCTATCTCAACTTTGATAGTGGCACAGTATGATTGGGCAAGTGGGCATGTCCCCCAAATATGAAATTGCATAACCTTTTCTGTACAACCTCTCCTGCAGGTTGTTAGTACCACCAAGAATATTGATTCTAGTCTGATTAATGTAAGATACCACCTAAATAAAGGTTCATATTTATTTCCATAATTGACATTGAGGAGGTGGATTTACTCATCTGTTTAAAGATTTGTAACCACTCCTCCTTAGGGATAGTTTGTTGTAGCTCTTCGTCCCATTTTACTATATATAAGGGTAACCTTTCCAAATGATGCATTAGAAGTTTTTTATATTTGAAAGAAAGCATATCTTTGGAGGGGACTGTGCGATAGCATAGATTTGCAAACGTTATGAGTGGATGATAGGTGTTTACTTTATAGGGATTACTAGGGAGTGGGTCAATTGAATGTGTTTATACAAATGGTTAAAGTAAGGGACAATAGATTTGGAGATATCGGCACAGGTTTTCAATTTTCCATTGTGCAGTACAGAGTAGCATGGTATTGACTGATGTATAGTATTCGCTATCCAACTATCTGGGGTAATGTGTACTGGGAAGAATGGATTGTGGAGATAGACCAAAACTTCTTTATACATTTATCCCACAATGGTATAGACTTTAGGGTTTAATAAGTAGATATATTGTTAAGTCCTCTTTGAGCTGATGTAACCAATACACGCTGCACAATTGTTTCCTTTCTGCTAATTCTTGCTCTATTTGGACCCACTCTTTATTACATGCATTTTTATTCCAATCTATTACTATAGCCAAGAAGGATGCTGTCCTACATTAAAAAAGATTTGTTGCCCCTAGTCTCCCCTAGTCCCTAGGTCTGTATAATGTATTGATTGCTGTAGGAGGACATTTGTGGTGCAAAATAAAGGAATTAAGAATTGCTTTGAATTTAAATTTTAATTGTATTCCCTCTACCTATCCAGGAAAAAGGTTTATCTTGCAATAAAGCATCATGATTCAGGGGCAATACTTGGAATAGTTTGGGGTCACGTGGTCTGCCAAATATTTTATAGCATCATGTTTAATGTAAAAATATAATTCTTTTTTGATATAGGACAACTCTGAACTATTTTAATGCACTACCCAATAATTCCTATTTGGTGGTATTTACGCAGAGGTGTGAATATAGTCCATACATAGCTAGAATATGCATTTTTGAGGTAATGGTTGTGATGGAATTGGTTAGAGTTAGAAAAACGTCATCAGCATTAAGGCTACTTTATATTCTTTGTCCCCTATTGGAAGCCCAGAGATATCTGGATTATGTCTGATAGAGGTAGCTAGAATTTCCATTGCCAAAATAAAGTGTTTGAGGAGATGTTTCTGTACTGTAACACATTCACTTACCTCTAGTACGGATTTTCTTTTGATAAGTTATAACTTGTTACAAAACTCAATGAAATATTATCATTAAAAAATAAATAAAAATAAAATAAAAAGGAGTGGAGATAAAGGGCAACCCTGCCGCATGCCATTAGAGATCTTAATAGGTTGCATAAGGGAGTTAGCTCTCGGATTATATTATTAGGCAAAAATTTTATTAATAAATTAATTATTAATAAATTAAGTATCAAATCCATATTAAGCTAGTGATATTTTAAAAATGACCAATTTAGCCTTTTTTAATAACTTTAATAGTATTTAATATAAAAATCATGCAACTCAAAAACACATTACACTGATTGTGCTTTATATTATATACACCGTAAAACGATTCAGGTACAATATTCATTAATATGCTTGATATATAGGCTGCATACTTTTTGGCATTTGTCTTTGAATAATCAAGAAAATACGCTTCGAGTGTATGGACGTGGATTGTATTTAAACTGAAAATATACTGCATATCTTTTTGAATAAAGGCCTATATCTGAATCATAAAATAAATGTTGTCATACGTGCCCCAATAGTATGTCTTGCATACTCTGCATAGTAAGTTGGACACAGCTAAAAAAATTTTTAAAGTGAATGTAAATTTTGATGCTAAAGTGCCCGGTTTTTAAAATTTTGTTTAAAAACAGGGTCACTTTAATTCATCAAAAGTTACATTTCACTCCTGTTGTGAAAAAAAAACTTACCTTTTAAACTTGACAGCATCCTCTGGTCGTTGCAAGCCGTTTCTGACATCAGAAATGATGGATAGGTCATCCTCCAATCACAGCTTCCCCCCCAGGGGAATCAGGGTCTGATTCAACGCCGTGATTGGAGGAAGCCTGATTCATCATTTTAGACCCAGGAAGAGGCTTTGCGACGGGTGGAGGAAGCTGGAGCTGCTGTCAAGATTAAAAGGTAAGTTTTTTTTTCACAGCACGAGTGAAATGTACATTTTGATGAATTAAAGTGCCCCTGTTTTTAATCGAATTTTTTAAAACCGGGCACTTTAGCATCAAAATTTACATTCACTTTAAGGGAAAGTAGAAACTTATACATGTTATGTAATAAATATTTTATAAAGTCGACATTAAGATGATGGTTGGAGATCTGACAGTTTAATTTATGTAATTTGCAGTTTTCGTTAAAAGAAAAATACTTGCCCCTAAAGAGTTTTCTATTTAAAAATTTTTTTGAAAGTAGGTTACAATAGTTATATGTAAATAGGGGCAAATTCTATTCTACAAAGCTGCCACAATAAACTTCAAAAGCATACATTCTATAATAAAACTAAATTCAAATTCAAATGCAGGGAACGCAATCTCTGTGCTTCCATAGTACTTTGCAGCTAGAAAAATAAATGTACCACTATATTGAGTAATAAATACTTTAACAAGAGAGGGTTAAAAGTAGGGGGTAGGGAAGAATTTAAGTTTCACATTTTTATTGAGACATTTAAAACCAGGAAATATTCTTCTTTTTGTATGTTAGTTAGAATTTAAACTCTGGCATTAAAGTACATTTGTTGCCATTTAATTTCCCTAGGCCTTAGTTGCTTGCAGCCAATTGGTTAAAGTTTCTCAAACCCAGAATATAAAACAATGCACAGACTGAATTGCTCTACATGAGCTGAAAGACATATCTTACAGTATGTTACTTAAAGGAAATCAAAAAATAATATTAAGTATTGTTAATGATCAACTACATTCCATACAAATATGTTAATCTTCGGTCAATTTTCCATTTAGGACACCAAGGAAATATACCGTCAATATCTGTTTTAAAAGGAATAGACTACCTAGTAATACCAGTAAATACAATATATTACATGCATCTCCGCTCTTTTTGCTTGTTTTACATGTTAAGCTCAAAAAATGACTACCTAAAGCATGGTTCCAACCTGTGAACTATAGCATAGGAAAGAGTTGGGAAAAGCTGATAACTAATTTAGGGCTAGATTACGAGTGGCGCTCTAAGTGTAACACGCTAGCGATAAGGGGTTTTTCATGGCTCTTTGTAATATTTGTAATATTAAAGGGACAGTCTACACCAGAATTTTTATTGTTTTAAAAGATAGATAATCCCTTTATTACCCATTTCCCAGTTTTGCATAACCAACACAGTTATAATAATATACTTTTAACCTCTGTGATTATCTTGTATCTAAGCCTCTGCAAACTGCCCCTTTTTTCAGATCTTTTGACAGACTTGCAGTCTAGCCAATCAGTGCCTGCTCACAGATAACTTCTCGTGCACGAGCACAGTGTTATCTATATGAAATACGTGAAATAACACCCTCTAGTGGGGAAAAACTGTTAAGATGCAATCTGAAAGAGGTGGGCTTCAAGGTCTAAGAAATTAGCATATGAACCTCCTAGGTTAAGCTTTCAACTAAGAATACCAAGAGAACAAAGCAAAATTGGTGATAAAAGTAAATTGGAAAATTGTTTAAAATGACATGCTCTATCTGAATCATGAAAGTTTATTTTGGCCTAGACTGTCCCTTTAAGTACATTATTTTCTATATGAGGAACATAGGAATGTAAAATATATGTTTCGCGCATCAGGTTTCATAATTTAGATTTAACACGTTGAGTTAGCGCACATGAAAGCATAGTAATCTTAATAATAAAATATTTAAAAAAATTATTAAAAACTATTAAACATACTGTAAAAAATATAGATATATTTTATGGATTATTTTGAATATTTTACAGTATGTTTATTAATTTTTATATATATATATATATTACAATTTATATTTCAATAATGCGCCATATGATTATCAAGTTTTTATGCTTGCTAACCCGACTATGTTAAATCTAAATCACCAAACGATGCACAAATCACATATTTTACATTCCTATTTTTTTTCACAAAGAAGCAGATGTGCTCTTTATTATTAAATATAATTCTATGTGTATCTGATAATGTTCATGTAAAATACATATCTATACCTATATATATATATATATACAGTGGGGCAAAAAAGTATTTAGTCAGCCACCAATTGTGCAAGTTCTCCCACTTAAGAAGATGAGAGAGGCCTGTAATTTTAATCATAGGTATACCTCAACTATGAGAGACAAAATGTGGAAACAAATCCAGACAATCACATTGTCTGATTTGGAAATAATTTATTTGCAAATTATGGTGGAAAATAAGTATTTGGTCAATATCAAAAGTTCCTCTTTGTTATATATCCTTTGTTGGCAATGACAGAGGTCAAACGTTTTCTGTAAGTCTTCACAAGGTTGTCACACACTGTTGCTGGTATTTTGGCCCATGCATGCAGATCTCCTCTAGAGCAGTGATGTTTTGGGGCTGTCGCTGGGCAACACAGACTTTCAACTCCCTCCAAAGGTTTTCTATGGGGTTGAGATCTGGAGACTGGCTAGGCCACTCAAGGACTTTGAAATGCTTCTTACGAAGCCACTCCTTCATTGCCTGGGTGGTGTTTTTGGGATCATTGTCATGCTGAAAGACCCAGCCACGTTTCATCTTCAATGCCCTTGCTGATGGAAGGAGGTTTGCACTCAAAATCTCACGATACATGGACCATTCATTCTTTCATGTACACGGATCAGTTGTCCTCTTCCCTTTGCAGAGAAACAGCCCCAAAGCATGATGTTGCCACCCCCATGCTTCACAGTAGGTATGATGTTCTTTGGTTGCAACTCAGCATTCTCTCTCCTCCAAACATGACGAGTTGTGTTTCTACCAAACAGTTCTACTTTGGTTTCATCTGACCATAAGACATTCTCCCAATCCGCTTCTGGATCATCCAAATGTTCTCTAGCATACTTCAGATGGGCCTGAACATGTACTGGCTTAAGCCGGGGGACACGTCTGGCACTGCAGGATCTGAGTCCCTGGCGGCGTAGTGTGTTACTGATGGTAGCCTTTGTTACGTTGGTCCCAGCTCTCTGCAGGTCATTCACTAGGTCCCCCCGTGTGGTTCTGGGATGTTTGCTCACCATTCTTTTGATCATTTTAACCCCACGGGGTAAGATCTTGCGTGGAGCCCCAGATCGAGGGAGATTATCAGTGGTCTTGTATGTCTTCCATTTTCTAATTATTGCTCCCACAGTTGATTTCTTCACACTAAGCTGCTTGCCTATTGCAGATTCAGTCTTCCCAGCCTGGTGCAGGTCTACAATGTTGTTTCTGGTGTCCTTCAACAGCTCTTTGGTCTTCACCATAGTGGAGTTTGGAGTGTGACTGAGGTTTTGGATAGTGATGTCGCGAACCTAAAATTTTGCGTTCGTGAACGGCGAACGCGAACTTCCGCAAAAGTTTGCGAACCGGCAAACCGGGCGAACCACCATAGACTTCAATAAGCAGGCGAATTTTAAAACCCACAGGGACTCTTTCTGGCCACAAAAGTGATGGAAAAGTTGTTTCAAGGGGACTAACACCTGGACTGTGGTATGCCAGAGGGGGATCCATGGCAAACTCCCATGGAAAATTAAATAGTTGATGCAGAGTCTGGTTTTAATCCATAAAGGGCATAAATCACCTAACATTCCTAAATTGTTTGGAATAACGTGCTTTAAAACATCAGGTATGATGTTTTATCGTTCAGGTAGTGTAAGGGTTTTTTTTTTTTTAAATTTACACTACTGTTTTAGCAGATATGACTTGCACTGGTGTGACACTGTGCCCTGGCAGGACCTGGAACGCACACGTGTGAGGGAAACTGACTGCTATTATTTCACAGTAAAAAAAGGTTGTTGTTTTTTTAAATGTGTGTACACTACTGTTTTAGTAGATATGACTTGCACTGGTGTGACACTGTGCCCTGGCAGGACCTGGAGCGCACACGTGTGAGGGAAACTGACTGCTATTATTTCACAATAAAAAAGGTTTTTTTTTTTTAAATGTATGTACACTACTGTTTTAGCAGATATGACTTGCACTGGTGTAACACTGTGCCCTGGCAGGACCTGAAACGCACACGTGTGAAGGAAACTGACTGCTATTATTTCAAATTAAAAAAAGTTTTTTTTTTTTTTTAAATGTACACTACTGTTTTAGCAGATATGACTTGCACTGGTGTCACACTGTGCCCTGGCAGGACCTGAAACGCACACATGTGAAGGAAACTGACTGCTATTATTTCAAATTAAAAAAAGGTTGTTTTTTTTTTTTAAATATACACTACTGTTTTAGTAGATATGACTTGCACTGGTGTCACACTGTGCCCTGGCAGGACCTCAAACGCACACGTGTGAAGGAAACTGCTATTATTTCAAATTAAAAAAAGGTTGTTGTTTTTTTTTAAATGTACACTACTGTTTTAGCAGATATGACTTGCACTGGTGTCACACTGTGCCCTGGCAGGACCTCAAACGCACATGTGTGAAGGAAAATGACTGCTATTATTTCAAATTAAAAAAAGTGTTTTTTTTTATTTTAAATGTACACTACTTTTTTTAGCAGATATGACTTGCACTGGTGTCACACTGTGCCCTGGCAGGACCTCAAACGCACACGTGTGAAGGAAAATGACTGCTATTATTTCAAATTAAAAAAAGTTTTGTTTTTTTTTAAATGTACACTACTGTTACACCAGATATGAGTGGTGGCACTGGGCAAGTGGGCTCAGTATACGCTGTGAGCCTGAGCTGGCAGGCAGGCTGCAATTAAATTACACAGGGAAAAAAAAAAAAAAAAAGCAGACTGATGTTCTAGCCCTGAAAAGGGCTTTTTGGGGTGCTGTCCTTACAGCAGAGATCAGATGAGTCCTTCAGGACTGTAGTGGACACTGAATACACTAGCCTAGCTATCGATTTCCCTATTAAATCAGCAGCAGCTACACTGTCCCTCCTCTCACTAAGAATGCAGGCTCCGAATGAATCTAAAATGGATGCTGTCCAGGAGGTGGGAGGGTCTGGGAGGGAGGGTCTGCTGCTGATTGGCTGGAATGTGTCTTGTGACTGTGAGCTACAGGGTCAAAGTTTACTCAATGATGATGAATAGGGGGCGGATCGAACATTGCATATGTTCGCCGTCCGCTGCGAACGCGAACATGCTATGTTCGCTGCGAACTATTCGCGGCAGAACTGTTCGCGACATCACTAGTTGTGGACAGGTGTCTTTTATACTGATAACAAGTTCAAACAGGTGCCATTAATACAGGTAATGAGTGGAGGACAGAGGAGCCTCTTAAAGAAGAAGATACAGGTCTGTGAGAGCCAGAAATCTTGCTTGTTTGTAGGTGACCAAATACTTATTTTCCACCATAATATGCAAATAAATTCTTTCCAAATCAGACAATGTGATTGTCTGGATTTGTTTCCACATTTTGTCTCTCATAGTTTAGGTATATACCTATGATGAAAATTACAGGCCTCTCTCATCTTCTTAAGTGGGAGAACTTGCACAATTGGTGGCTTACTAAATACTTTTTTGCCCCACTGTATATATACCTGTATATATATATATATATATATATATATATATATGAATAGATTTACAGGTATATATATATATATATATATATATATATATATATGTGTGTGTAAATGACATTTTCCTGTAAGTGAAGAATATTGGAATGTGAAATATATGCAGTAAACATACAGTAAAACACATAAATACATAGATACATATGTATACATTGTGTTTGTAGATTGGACCTATTCGCAGTCAAATACTTGTAAACACTAAAAATCATTTTTGTTCATTTATGTTCACTATTAATATTTAAGGTCATATTACGAGTGACGCTCTAAAAGTTACACGCAAGCGGAAAAGGGGTTTATTGTGGGTGTAGTGCTCATATTACAAGTTGAAAGTAAACAGGATCACTTGAGCGCAATTGAAGTTAACGCGCATTGGGATAGCGGGTCCTCAGAGCTCCGGTTAACTGTTTCGCAAAAAAAAAGTGTAAAAAAAACATCAAAAATACATTACAAAGTAGAGTTACAATCATAATAACACTGTCTGATAAAAAAATAGTAAAAACAAAAAATTGCACAAAAAAGATATGAGGTCTCAGGTGTTAAAAAAAGGCAGACAAAGGGTTTTAACGTAGAGATACATACATGTACATGTCTAAATATGTATTTGTATATATATATATTTGTATATATATATATATATATATATATATATATATATATATATATATATATATATATATATATATATATATATATATATTAAAGTGCATTGGAGCCCTTTGCATTCAAGAAGATGAAAACATGAAAAACCATATTTATGCAATATTCACATTTATCAAAGTGTTATCAAAGTGTTATACTGGGTGGGTACTTCATATTCCAATGTACTGCACATAGCAGAATATTTTCTAAGTACTTTTAAATGATTAAGGCTGGAAGCTGAAACCTGTAAGACAGACAACCCACCTGCAGTCTTACCACTTTTTCTATGTTCTTAAGTGCCTTTCTTGTTTTTATGCTGCCATTTACCACAATTATATCCTGGATTATTTATTTTATATATATATATTGGTGTTGGCACAGACGGAGAACGCTATGATTATGGCAAAAACACAGAAAGAGAGTACTGAAGTGCTGGTGCAACAGATGGTTACATTTCAAGCAGAAACATTCAGAAAGGTTTGTTAGGAACAGCAGAACGCCACATGCACCTTGTGGCAAGAGATTCAAGCTATATCTGAGAGACTGAACTCTGATCCTGCTGGTGGCTGTCAAGGCTCTAAAGTTATACAAGCTAGTCACTATATTCAAAAGATGACTGCAGCGAACGATGTTGAGGCTCATCTTCTTGCCTTTGAGAGAACAGCAGAAAGAGAAGGATGGCCAGCAGATGAGTGGGCGAGCATACTTGCACCTTTTTTAAGTGGAGAACCTCAAAAAGCCTACTTTGACCTAGAGCCGGAGCAAGCCAGTGACTATGACAAGCTGAAGGCTGAGATCCTGGCACACCTAGGAGTGACTTCTGCAGTACGTGCTCAAAGATTCCACTTTTGGAGATATGCATCGGATAAAGCTGCAAGATCACAGATGTTTGATCTCATTCACCTTGCCAGAAAATGGCTGCAACCAGAGGTTAACTCCACTAATAAGATTGTAGAGATATTGGTGATGGATCACTTTCAACGAGGATTACCTGCTTCCCTGCATCAATGGGTCAGTCAGGGTGACCCTCAAACTGCAGACCAACTGATTGCTTTAGTGGAAAGGTATATTGCAGCAGGAGAAGTTTTGCATCTACCTCCAGCAGATTTACCCTCCTCTCCTATTTGCCAGAACTCTACAAGAACTGGTAAGACTGTTCAAGGGGGAAGGGGGGGGTGAGAAACCAGCAGTTATATTTAAAAGATACATGGGACACTCTTTGGGAGATAGAGGAACATTTAAATATAAGCAACCTGGAAGGAAATCTAATTATAGTATTACATGTTTTAAGTGTAATGAGGTTGGTCATGTTGCCAGAGACTGTGCCCTTAAAGATGAACTGATGGACTATAGTACAAGTGATAATATGGGGCCACACTCATTTCTGTCTAACTGTATTTATCCTGATAATAGTGATGTCTCTCACATGTGTTTGGTGACTGTAAATGATAGAATGTGTAAAGCATTACTTGATTCAGGTAGTATAGTTACATTAGTGGCAAAATGTATAGTACCAGATGTGACTATAGATCATATACATAAAATGGGTATTCTTTGTGTTTATGGTGATAAACGTCAATATGCTACAGCTGATGTAAATTTTGAAACACAAGGTGGTTCTTTAAAACATTGGGTAGGTGTAGCACCCAAATTAACTCATGAGGTGGTGATAGGAAGAGATTTTCCTAAGTTTGTTGAATTATGGGCTTTAATAGTAAATTAGTAAATTGAGCATTTTGTGTTTCCTTTTTTCTGAAATTGATTTGGACAAGAACAGTAAAGGTAAAACTTATTGTCCCATGTTTGTATTAATAGGAGACCCGCCTATCCAGAATAATGAGCCAGGTGTTAGTACAGAAAACAATGATGATTTATTAGATTTGGAGGTTAATTGTGGTAATTTTAAAAGTGCCCAATGAGAGGATCCCACTTTGGCTGAAGCAAGAAATTATAGCCGGGTTGTAAATGGTGTTTTTCACAGCCAGAAAATCCATTACCTAATCCTCACTTTTAAGGTAATAATAACCAGCTATACAGAGTAGACAAAAAGGGCACAGATATTGTTAAACAGTTGTTGGTACCTCAAGTTGTTTGTAATACAGTGTTAAATCTTGCACATAGTCACATACTAGCGGGGCACCTGGGAATGGATAAGACTAAAGAAAGGGTCCTTAGAAGGTTTTACTGGCCAGGTGTGTTTAAGGCCGTTAATAATTATTGCTCTTCATGTCCCAAGTGCCAGCTAACTGCTCCCACTAAGGATTTTCATAATCCATTAGTGCCTTTACCAATCATTGATGTGCCATTCGAAAGAATTGCCATGGACTTGATAGGTCCACTGGTGAAGTCAGCCAGAGGACACCAGTATATACTGGTTATCCTAGATTATGCAACCAGCTATCCTGAGGCAGTACCCCTATGTAATAGTTCTGCAAAATTTATAGCAAAGGAACTTATGCTTATGTTTAGTAGAGTAGGTATACCCAAGGAAATTTTGACAGATAAAGGGACTCCTTTTATGTCTAAGGTTACAAAAGAATTATCAAAACTGCTCCATATTAATCATCTGAAAACTTCAGTATATCACCCTCACACTGATGGGCTGGTAGAGAGGTTCAATAAGACCCTAAAGAGTATGTTACGGAAGGCAATTGATGTGGATGGAAAAAAAATGGGACCTTTTATTGCCTTATTTAATGTTTTCTATCAGGGAAGTTCATCAGGCCTCAACAGGGTTTTCACTTTTTTAACTTTTGTTTGGTCGACATCCACGTGGGTTACTTGATATTGTTAGAGACATGGGAACAGGAAACTACACCCTATAGAAGTGTTATTGAGCATATATCTCAAATGCAGGATCGAATGGAGGCTGTCATGCCCATAGTTAGGGAACATATGGGAAAAGCCCAAGAAGCACAAAAACACAGTTATAATCATAATTCTAGGGTTAGAGTGTTTCAGCCTGGTGACAGGGTACTAGTTTTAGTCCCTACAGTAGAAAATACATTTTTGGCTACTTGGCATATGAGATAATTGAAAATGTGGGTGATGTAAACTATAAGGTGAGTCAGCCAGGGAGAAGAAAACCTGAGCAGATACTGTATATCACATTAATTTACTGAAGCCCTGGACGGATAGGGAGGTTTTGTGTGTGGTAAATACAACAGAGATACCTGTTACTGAGCCAGAGGTAAATGTTTCTGAAACCCTATCTGTGCATCAAAACCAAGAGGTTGAGGACTATATTAGAAGGAACAGAGAGGTATTTTCCATGATGCCAGGGAGAACTAACATAATTAAACAGGACATAGTTACAGAACCAGGGAAAAAAGTTTCCCTTAAACCCTATAGAGTTCCTGAAGCCCGTAGGGAGTCTATTAAATTGGAGGTGGAAAAAATGTTAAAACTTGGGGTGAAGAATCATACAGTGATTGGAGCAGACCAATTGTGTTAGTTCCTAAACTGGATGGTACTTTACGATTTTGTAACAATTATCGTAAATTAAATTGTATTTCAAAATTTGATACCTACCCAATGCCTAGGGTTGATGAGTTAATAGAAAGACTAGGAAAAGCATGTTATTTAACAACAATTGATTTAGTGAAAGGCTATTGGCAGGTACCCCTCACTGATCAGGCAAAGGAGAAAACTGAATCAGAACAAAGTTTTTACTCCCTTCCGTGCGTGGACCGCATCGTACACCTTATTTATAAACCACCACAGCTTTGAGATTATGTGTATGTCCTCAAATAAGTTCACAGGGTTATCACGCTCACATATACAAATTCATTTTCAAATTCAAATGTAGGACTCACTTGCCACAGTTGTCTGGTGCTCGGTCCTGGGCGAGAAATATCCAAGTTGCCTCCTGCAGAGATCCGGCTCTACCGCCCGTTCCCCTCCTCAAGCTACCCTCTAGCTGTGGTTACGTCCGTGTATGCGTGCCTGTGTCCTGTTGAGCGTGTAACGTCACGTCCCTGTTACAGCTCCGATATCCAGCTGCGGTGGACCAAGGGGTACAGGCAGGGTAAAGTAAACACACCGGAAGCTCCTTGCTGGTTCAATGTAGGTATAAGAAGAAGGAATAAGGAGTTCCGGTCACTTGTTAAATTCACAATCCAAGGCTTTATTGGGTTAAAACAAATGGCAACAGCACACTGTTACAGCCCTCTGAGCTACAGCATGGGATGGTGGTCACTACTGCTGACGCGTTTCGGCTCTCCCCGCCGTAGTCATAGCATAGTTAGTGACCATCACCCTGTGTTTAAAAAGGCAAAGATCACTTCCCATTGGTTAAGAAAAAACACTCCCACTGTGATGCTTATACAAATTTGCAAGATAAATCAAATTGTAATCAACTAGATAAATTAAATTGAATTAAATTTAGTCTAGATAAATGCTCATTTTAGCTGGTTTATGACAGAAATTTCAGTAATAGCATAAATAGGTGTAATCTGTTAGTTTCTTTTAACTTACACTCAGATGGATCTGCTGCATTATATTGTAAATGTTTATATCAGAACAGCAAACATGTGCGTATATAAATATACACCTCCTGCGATATCAAATACATTTGAGGGTGTACTATATAATGTTCTTGGAATAATAAAATGGAAAAATAACTAGGAAATTAAATAAAATAGAATAAATTGAATAAGCAATTTTGGGGATATGTGACACAATTTAACTCAGGATGGAAACTAGAACTGATGAAAATAATAATTATAATAAATTAAATGAAATTAAATAAACTAAAATAAATTAATTGGATTGAATATGTGGATGTACTTGTATCAAACTGTGATCCTTTCATATAACAATCAATACTCCTCTTAACTGCTGGTGGACTATTTCCAGAAATTGATAAAGTCGAATTCACTATTAAGTCCAGATGGCCATCTTGTGCCAAGCCTGAGAATCCAATATACTTCTTCCCTTGCCAAAAGTGAAGATCTATCTCCTCCCCTCACTGGCGGTGAGATATGTTTGGCAATGGTCCATCTTAGTGTACTTGGACTTTTGTTGTGAATTTGGCAAAAGTGTGTGATAAGTGGTGTTGTGAGAGTGCCCAACTTAATTTTATTGACGTGCTCCCGGATTCTTGACCTGACCTCTCGTGAGGTCATACCTACGTATTGTAGGTTACATCCTGAGCATGTCAATACATAAACCACATAATTGGCTCTACAGTTGTAGCATCTATCATGCGAAAAATGCTCACCTGTTGTGGTACTGACAAATTCATTGCCTTTTTAAAAGATGTTTACAGGCAATGCAGTCATTGTAATGGCATCTAAAAAAAACCTTAGTGTTTAGCCATGAGTTATTCACTCTGTTATTTGTACTTCTCAGCAATGTAGGAGCTACTATATTTCCTGTAGTGGTGCCCCTTTTGAATGCAAAGCGGCAACCTTTCCTTGCTATATCAGCCAGACCATCATCAGCTGTTAATAAAGGGAAATGTTTTGAGATGATATCATAAATTTCTCCAAACTGATCACTATATGTTGTCAAGAATGTAGTTTTCTGTACCTGTCCCTTTTTGACAGTCCTATTTCCTTGCATTAGGAGGGAGTCCCTGTCCCTTTTGCTCACATCTTTTTTAATGGCATTAACCATTGACTTGGGATAGTCTCTAGAGACAAGCCTGTCAGTGAGTTCCCTTGCTTGGGTCTCATAAGTGGATTTAGTTGACCAGTTCCTCAGGGTCCTCACAAACTGTCCCTTGGCTATTGCCTTAAATACCCTATTAGGGTGATTACTCTTTGCATGTAAGATGGTGTTTTTGGCTGATGGCTTGCGGTATACACTTGTGGTTATACTACCTATCTTTCCTCCTAATGCCCCAACCAAGGTTACATCCAAATAGTTAATACTTTTAGTATTGAACTCAAAAGTAAAGCCTAGACCAATACTGTTGTTGTTGAGTTCTTCAACAAATTGGTGTATCCCAGTTTCATCACCCTGCCAAATTATTATAAGATCATCGATTAATCTTTTGTAGAAGGTAATGTTTGATTTGAATTGATTTCTATCTCCATAGATGTGGGATTTCTCCCACCACCCCATATAGAGGTTGGCATAGCCTTGGTTGGGGCATTAGGAGGAAAGAGAGGTAGTATAACCACAAGTGTATACCGCAAGTCATCAGCCAAAAACACCATCTTACATGCAAAGAGTAATCACCCTAATAGGGTATTTAAGGCAATAGCCAAGGGACAGTTTGTGAGGACCCTGAGGAACTGTTCAACTAAATCCACTTATGAGACCCAAGCAAGGGAACTCACTGACAGGCTTGTCTCTAGAGACTATCCCAAGTCAATGGTTAATGCCATTAAAAAAGATGTGAGCAAAAGGGACAGGGACTCCCTCCTAATGCAAGGAAATAGGACTGTCAAAAAGGGACAGTTACAGAAAACTACATTCTTGACTACATATAGTGATCAGTTTGGAGAAATTTGTGATATCATCTCAAAACATTTCCCTTTATTAACAGCTGATGATGGTCTGGCTGATATAGAAAGGAAAGGTTGCCGCTTTGCATTTAAAAGGGGCACCACTATAGGAAATATAGTAGCTCCTACATTGCTGAGAAGTACAAATAACAGAGTGAATAACTCATGGCTAAACACTAAGGGTTTTTTTAGATGCCATTACAATGACTGCATTGCCTGTAAACATCTTTTACAAGGCAATGAATTTGTCAGTACCACAACAGGTGAGCATTTTTCGCATGATAGATGCTACAACTGTAGAGCCAATTATGTGGTTTATGTATTGACGTGCTCAGGATGTAACCTACAATACGTAGGTATGACCTCACGAGAGGTCAGGTCAAGAATCCGGGAGCACGTCAATAACATTAAGTTGGGCACTCTCACAACACCACTTATCACACACTTTTGCCAAATTCACAACAAAAGTCCAAGTACACTAAGATGGACCATTGCCAAACATATCTCACCGCCAGTGAGGGGAGGAGATAGATCTTCACTTTTGGCAAGGGAAGAAGTATATTGGATTCTCAGGCTTGGCACAAGATGGCCATCTGGACTTAATAGTGAATTCGACTTTATCAATTTCTGGAAATAGTCCACCAGCAGTTAAGAGGAGTATTGATTGTTATATGAAAGGATCACAGTTTGATACAAGTACATCCACATATTCAATCCAATTAATTTATTTTAGTTTATTTAATTTCATTTAATTTATTATAATTATTATTTTCATCAGTTCTATTGTCCATCCTGAGTTAAATTGTGTCACATATCCCCAAAATTGCTTATTCAATTTATTCTATTTTATTTAATTTCCTAGTTATTTTTCCATTTTATTATTCCAATAACATTATATAGTACACCCTCAAATGTATTTGATATCGCAGGAGGTGCATATATATATATGCACATGTTTGCTGTTCTGATATAAACATTTACAATATAATGCAGCAGATCCATCTGAGTGTAAGTTAAAAGAAACAGATTACACCTATTTATGCAAATCCTGAAATTTCTGTCATAAACCAGCTAAAATGAGCATTTATCTAGACTAAATTTAATTCAATTTAATTTATCTAGTTGATTACAATTTGATTTATCTTGGAAATTTGTATAAGCATCACAGTGGGAGTGTTTTTTCTTAACCAATGGGAAGTGATCTTTGCATTTTTAAACACAGGGTGATGGTCACTAACTATGCTATGACTATGGCGGGGAGAGCCGAAACACGTCAGCAGTAGTGACCACCATCCCGTGCTGCAGCTCAGAGGGCTGTAACAGTGTGCTGTTGCCATTTGTTTTAACCCAATAAAGCCTTGGATTGTGAATTTAACAAGTGACCGGAACTCCTTATTCCTTCTTCTTATACCAAAGCCCTTTGGGTTACATGGTGCTCCTGCAACATTTCAGAGAATGATGGATAGAATTCTAAAGCCCCATGTTCGTTATGCTGCAGCGTATCTTGATGATGTAATAATTTATAGAACAGATTGGGAATCACATCTCCCAAAAGTTCAGGCAGTTCTTGACTCTATTTTTTCTGCTGGCTTAACTGTGAATCCTTCAAACTGTACCATTGGTTTAGAGGAAGCAAAGTACTTGGGATATACAATTTGGAGAGGATTAGTTAAGGTAGACAATCGCACAAAATTAGGAGCACCAGCTGGGAGTAGAATATAAAACTTGAAAATTTATTAAATCATTTTAAAAAGCCTGGAGCACAGACTCATACAATGTTATAGCAAGAAGTCAGCATAAAAAGCAATGGCTGACGCGTTTCGGCGGGTGCCGTATTTGTAGCTGCTTGCTTCACATCCTAAAATCTACTATTTGAAACCCTAAGCTGCTTCTAATTGGTTAACGCTTAATAGATTAATTGATAACAATTATTACCAAATATTAACTATTTCGTCTCCTATCTAAACCTACATACAAACTAGACACTGAACCTCTTTCCCTATTTTTACCCTTTTTATTTAAATTATGTCATATTGGCTACTTAAAAAACCTTATAAAGGAAAAGGGCCAATAGATGGGGAATTGTATTCAACCCAGGTAGACTAATACTTAAATAAGGCTTGAAGGTTCTTACTATAGAGGAAGTTTAACATGAAAATAAATGTAAATGTAGTGTGGGGTGGACACATAATATAGTATATACATATACTCTACAGTATGGCCTAAACTTATGAACTAGAATTTATTTATTTATGCCCTTTTCAGGAACCCCTGTGAATATTCTCTTTCCTTAATTCTCAGATGTAATTGTTTAGCCTCATATTTAAATTGTTCTAGTTCAATACAGTTTCTGCGATACCTAAAATATTGCCCTGTTGGGATAATCTTAATAATGTGTTGCCAGCTTCCATTCTTTCTATGGGTTGCTGTCACTAATTTTGATCCTTCTTTTTTGATTACTTATCTAAGAAACTTCCTCTCTACTAAAATTAAATGTGAATTTTAAATTATAATCATTGCAGCTCAATTGATTCAGAAAATGCAACAACTGGTCCACTGTTCCTTCCCATAACATGAGAGCATAATCTATGAAATGTATCCATAGGCCTATCAAATATTTCTGTTCTGAATCCCATACAGAATCTTTTTCCCATTTGCCTAAATATAGGCAGACATAAGTTGGTGCACAACAGGTGCCCATGACTGTACCAAGAATTTGTTCATAAGTTTTGTTGTTAAAGACAAAGTAATAATGTCTTAATATGAAATCAAGAAGTGATACTCCAAAATGTGTATGTTCAATATAAATGGGGCCTCTTTGCTCTAAGAACACCTGGCATGTTTCAATACCTTTATTGTGAGGAATAGATGAATATAATGTATCTACATCTATTTTTACCAGTATTGTGTTGTCATCCAATGTTAATCCTTCTAGCTTTTTTAGTACATCTAGAGTATCCTTTATAAATGAGAGAAGGGTGTCTAAAAAGGGTCTTAGATAATAATCTACATATTTCAATATTTTCTCTGTCAGGGAACCCATCCCTGAAATTATAGGTCTACCTGGGGGAGGTATTTTTTCTTTGTGTACTTTGGGAATGGTTTTAGACGGTTGGGATGGGATTCTTGGATATTTTACAAATTAAAACTCTCGTTTATTATGCCTTTAATAAGGGCCTGTTTCAGCATCTCACCCAACAACTCCCTATATGCTTCTGTTGGGTCTTTGGACAGAATTTTGTAATGTGTCTTGTCTTTAATTTGTCTATTACATTCATGCATATAATCTTTAGTATTTAGAAAAACCACATTGCTTCCCTTGTCCAAGGGCTTAATGATTATATCTTTATTAGTTTTTTAGTTCTTTTAAAGCCTGTCTTTGTTTTTTAATTAGATTAGCCTTAAATCCCTCATTTATGTTCATAATTTGAATATCCTTTCCTACCTATTTCACAAAATTATACACATTGGGTAAAGTAGATAATGCTGGCATATATTTAGATTTATTTTCCAAATTGCTGAAACCTATATGTTCATGTTTTGGTGATTGAGCTGGTATGTTACCATACTAGGATTCTAAGTCTTCCAGATCCATCAACAGAGGTCTATCGTATATATCTAATTTTATATCTTGCTTTTTATCTTCAAAAGTTTTTTCAACACCAGTCTCCTGGCAGATATTTTCTGCCTTCTTGAATCATACCTTTTGTGTTCTCTACCTTCCCTCCTGAGTCTCTTTAGTTTATCTGTCTCTGTTCTAAAAAAATCCCTTCTCCTCCCTCTTCAATACTGACTCCTCTCTCTGTTCTTGTCTTCTGATACAGAATTTTACAACTCAGAACTACAGCTGACATTTAAAGTGCTATCATACACTTTATCTTATTGGTAATCTAATCATCCCAATCTCTCCCAAATTTTTATCTTTTGTGAAACTTAATAGAGTCCTGTACTTTTCTTACCTCTATTTTTACTACTCCCATTTATTCTTGCTTTTGCACTCATCTATCTTTAACTTTACTTCTGTTAATTCACCTTCTATTTTTTATTAATCTCAGTTCATTTTCTTCTAGCATCAATCTCATCCAATTAAATTAACATTCACTAGCATAATTGTCTAATTTTTTTTAAAAATATTCTAATAAAGGGTCATTAAGATTTGTACTGGTCTTTTTCTGACTCTTAGTCCCCTTGGTAGCATTTTAGTATCTAGGTATCTTTTCAAACTTGATACTTCCCATTTCAATTTTTTTCCATTAATATTTGATTTTTGTAGTTCTTAAAGGCATACATTAGCATGCTCTGGTATTACTCAGTGGATCGCTAACATCGCTTGCACGCACGCAATATTTAGCGCTCCACTTGTAATCTGGCCATATATATTTAAGTATTTATATGTGTACATATGTATTTCAAAACATATATACAAATATAAACACATAATTATATATGTATACATTCATATACATATATATTAATGTGTTGTTGCGATCAAGATTGCTTGAGCGGTGACTTTTAGTTTTTCTGCATGAAAACAAGGCTCCATTAAAATCTATGGGGAAATGCGATTATGGGATCTTTTGAACACGAGGATGCAACAGTGAATTCACATTATTTTTACTTTCAACTTGTAAAATGTGTGCACATTACCAAGTACATAGAAAAATGTGCTCTACCTGTAATTCAGCCCTTAATGTTTAGCCCGACTGTATCCATTGAAATTACAGGTTGTGCTAAAGAGATGTTGACCACTCTAAACATTCTCTGGTTACTCTTTTTTACCATGGACTTGCGATACCATATTGTGCGCTTATCTAAGTGCGGCCTAGCGATACTTAAAGTGCACCTTGCGCTATCAATAGCTTTAGATTTGTAATCTAGGCCTAATTAAAAAATGGGACAAGTATTACACTGGATTACATGATAACACCCATTCAGTACTGGTGGTGTGTAGTTCACTGCCATGCTTTGCTCTCATACAGATCTCTCAGGGGTATATAATTTGACACCCACTTAGTACCTGTTGTGTTATTGTCTGTATCTTCAGTAGTCTTTCCTTCCTGTTTGTGTTTTTGTAGCATCACAGAGGCTCTCTGCTTTGTGTCCAGGAACCAAGAATCCTCAATTTACAACCAATAGGAATGAACAGACTGGAATTGGGCAGCAGTGAAAAAGATATTAGACGTGCACTCTAGGACAGATGATACAATAACAAAGTCACTATTCTAAGTCAACAAAAACATGCATGCCACAAAGGAAAATGTCATTGATTTGTTTTTGCATTTAAGCTATTGCTCTAAATGCAGGAAAGGTTTTATGCAGGCTGACAATACTTCACATTTACACTATTTAATAATCCTACAATATCCTTGTCAGTTGTTAGATTCCTGTGTCAGTTCAACTGCCAGGGTGCTATCAAAAAAGTGATATAGCAAAGTAATAAGAGTATCACAGCTGATGTTGCAAACATGATCATAGCACTATGTTATATGATGACAGCTGTCAGATCTAAGCACACCTCCCCCCACGGACGTCGACCAATCAGGGCAGGTCACGCCGCAATAATGTCAGGGGCGCAGGAAGGCAGCAGAAGGATAGACGAAGACAGCTGGGTTAATCAATTGGTTTGGTTCTGATCTCTCATATGTGTATATATATATATATATATATATATATATATATATATACAGTATATATATATATATATATATACATATATATATATAGTGGGTTGGTGATGGGATGGTTGTATATGTTTTTTCCTGAGCATGTGTCTTGTGATAATTTGACAAAGGGACCGAACCCGAAACGTGCTCTCTTATTACTTTGCTATAACACTTTTATATATATATATATATATATATATATATATATATATATATATATATGTACAAGGGTATAACAGCGTTTAAGGATTCCTCATCTAAAACAGAAAACATACAAAAAACATACTAAAAACATACAAAAAAGTAACTGCGTGGATCCAAAAAACCTTAAAGGTACTATTCTAGAACATATCAAAGAACCACCAGCGGGTGTAAGTAGGGAATTACACCTTAGACGTAGGGAGACCCAGTGGATACATAAATTGGGTACCATGTCCCCAAAAGGTCTAAATAAAGATATAGACATAGCAGCATTCTTAGTACAATAGTGGATCTATCATTAGTTAAGTAGTTCTGGATTCAACTATCTACCCTTTTCCCTTATTATATATCCATATGTTCCCAATAATAACATACCCAAGTATGCCTAGGGTCTCCTTGAATCATAAATAGATACTTACATATATCAGGGGAAAATAATATTTTCTTGACACTCTTTAAGAATATAGTATGTTTTTCTGATAGAACTCAACATACAGTATTTAGTTTCCAGGTAACAACCTGGTATATACACTGCTTCCTTATCCACATCCTAGAGTTTGCATTTCTGATAAGATATATGCCCATAACTCACCTAAAAAGTACACTACATCATATTAAATGTGATTGCCGTATATAGACGTTTTTGGCAATATGAATCTCTGTTAGAAAGATACAACGTATTGAACTTTATATATCTATCTTTAATACAAATGCCAAAAACTATACTTTGTTCTTTTAAATACTGGATCAAAAGTGTTATCTTATAAGTTTATTATGTACTATATACCAGATCCAAAGTATTATTTCAAATTTATATTTTGTAAGATACATTCTATTTGGCTTATGGAACTGATTTATACAATGCGTAAAATTGCATTTACCATTCATCCTATTATTGAAATAATATACCATGAGGTCACATGATCAATTAACATCCAATAACAGGGGAGGTATACTTGACACCTTTCACTGTATGCATATGCTCGGATTTTACCTTTTGTTTACTAGAGCCTTTTGACGTAGTAACATGTACGTCGCACAGCTGAGTGCACAGGCCCATGCTCCGCTCTTTGCTCTCCTTAGGCTTGCAGACGTAGCAAGATATATGTCACATGCTACACTGCTGTCACATGACCGGAATAGCCTCCAATAGTGGAAGGGGGCGTCCTGCCGCTCCCCCTACTTATACGGACGCTATCCAAGACACATACTACCCCTCTGAGGAAGAAGAAATCTATTTTAAATCCTTTGAAACGCGTCAGGGTATTTCCATGTTTGACTGAACTGTTTTTATTGCACTCTTATTGTATTTTGTATTTTATATTTTTACGCTAATACTTGGTACCTGTTACCTGACTTTTTACATTTACCACATCTGTCATTGTATGCGGATTTCTGGAACTGCATATCAACTGAATGGAACTATCCATATATATGCTATAAATATACCTCATAGTGTTTGAGGTTAATCAATGTGAGTTTAATGATTGCTTGTTTTGCTTTTATCATATATTAAAAACTGTATCACACTATATATGATCTTTTCTCTTTCATGGGCTCATCTCCCTGTGAGGAAATAAAATTTAAAGCTACATACTCCAAGAGGTGGATGGCATACCTGAATATCCTGGGAGGAAAGTATTGGATGGGAATCTACTCATTACTACATACTCCAAGAGGTGGATAAGTTCTGTAAGGCACCACTCGCTACACCGGACCTACCTGTACCAGTATTTGAGTACTCCTTTCAGTGCGGAAACTTACCTCATTAGATTGAGGTAAATTCTGGTAAGGGGATCTGCATTATATAAGTACACCTAAGAGAATATTTAAGTGGACATTTATCAATTTTGCATTTACCTTTGCACCTGATATCCTACAAGACTGTATAACCACGGTTTATTATCATTTATTATTTATTTATTTTTTCAACTCGATCCACGCAGTAACGGCTAGATTTAGAGTTCTGCGGCCAAAGGGGTGCGTTAGCTACGCGTGCTTTTTTCCCCCCCGCACCTTTTAAATACTGCTGGTATTTAGAGATGTCAGAAGGGCTGCGTTAGGCTCCAAAAAGGGAGCGTACAGGCATATTTACCGCCACTGCAACTCTAAATACCAGCGGTGCTTACGGACGCGGCCAGCTTAAAAAACGTGCTCATGCACGATTCCCCCATAGGAAACATTGGGGCAGTTTGAGCTGAAAAAAAACCTAACACCTGCAAAAAAGCAGCGTTCAGCTCCTAACGCAGCCCCATTGTTTCCTATGGGGAAACACTTCCTAAGTCTGCACCTAACACCCTAACATGTACCCCGAGTCTAAACACCCCTAGCCTTACACTTATTAACCCCTAATCTGCCGCCCCCGCTATCGCTGACCCCTGCATATTATTTTTAACCCCTAATCTGCCGCTCCGTACACCGCCACAACCTACGTTATCCCTATGTACCCCTAATCTGCTGCCCCTAACACCGCCAACCCCTATATTATATTTATTAACCCCTAATCTGCCGCCCCCAATGTCGCCGCCACCTACTTACAATTATTAACCCCTAATCTGCCGACCGGACCTCACCGCTACTCTAATAAATGTATTAACCCCTAACCCTAACACTAACACCCCCCTAAGTTAAATATAATTTTATTCTAACGAAATAAAATAAATCTTATTAAATTAATTATTCCTATTTAAAGCTAAATACTTACCTGTAAAATAAACCCTAATATAGCTACAATATAAATAATAATTATATTGTAGCTATTTTAGGATTTATATTTATTTTACAGGCAACTTTGTATTTATTTTAACCAGGTACAATAGCTATTAAATAGTTAGAACTATTTAATAGTTACCTAGTTAAAATAATTACAAAATTACCTGTAAAATAAATCCTAACCTAAGTTACAATTAAACCTAACACTACACTATCAATAAATTAATTAAATAAACTATCTACAATTATCTACAATTAAATCAACTAAAATAAATTACAAAAAAAACAAAACACTAAATTACAAAAAAAAACAAACACTAAATTACCAAAAAAAAAAAAAGATTACAAGAATTTTAAACTAATTACACCTACTGTAAGCCCCCTAAAAAAATAACAAAGCCCCCCAAAATAAAAAAATGCCCTACCCTATAATCACAATTGTAAAGCTCTTTTACCTTACCAGCCCTTAAAAGGGCCTTTTGCGGGGCATGCCCCAAAGAAAACAGCTCTTTTGCATTTAAATAAACATACAATACCCCCCCAACATTACAACCCACCACCCATATACCCCTAATCTAACCCAAACCCCCCTTAAAAAACCTAACACTAAGCCCCTTAAGATCTTCCTACCTTATCTTCACCATGCCGGGTATCACCGATCCATCCAGAAGAGGCTCCGAAGTCTTCCTCCTATCCGGCAAGAAGAGGTCCAGAAGAGGGTCCAAAGTCTTCCTCCTATCCGGCAAGAAGAGGACATCCGGACCGGCAAACATCTTCATCCAAGCGGCATCTTCTATCTTCTTCCATCCGGCGCGGAGCGGGACCATCTTGAAGCAGCCGATGCGGATCCATCCTCTTCTTCCAGTGACTCCCGACGAATGAAGGTTCCTTTAAGGGACGTCATCCAAGATGGCGTCCCTCAAATTCCGATTGGCTGATAGGATTCTATCAGCCAATCGGAATTAAGGTAGGAAAAATCTGATTGGCTGATTGAATCAGCCAATCAGATTCAAGTTCAATCCGATTGGCTGATCCAATCAGCCAATCAGATTGAGCTCACATTCTATTGGCTGTTCCGATCAGCCAATAGAATGCGAGCTCAATCTGATTGGCTGATTGGATGGTCCCGCTCCGCGCCGGATGGAAGAAGATAGAAGATGCCGCTTGGATGAAGTTGTTTGCCGGTCCGGATGTCCTCTTCTTGCCGGATAGGAGGAAGACTTTGGACCCTCTTCTGGACCTCTTCTTGCCGGATAGGAGGAATTCTTCGGAGCCTCTTCTGGACGGATCGGTGATACCCGGCGTGGTGAAGATAAGGTAGGAAGATCTTCAGGGGCTTAGTGTTAGGTTTTTTAAGGGGGGTTTGGGTTAGATTACGGGTATGTGGGTGGTGGGTTGTAATGTTGGGGGGGGTATTGTATGTTTATTTAAATGCAAAAGAGCTGTTTTCTTTGGGGCATGCCCCGCAAAAGGCCCTTTTAAGGGCTGGTAAGGTAAAAGAGCTTTACAATTTTTATTATAGAATAGGGTAGGGCATTTTTTTTATTTTGGGGGGCTTTGTTATTTTTTTAGGGGGCTTAGAGTAGGTGTAATTAGTTTAAAATTCTTGTAATCTTTTTTTTTTTGTAATTTAGTGTTTGTTTTTGTAATTTAGTGTTTTTTTTTTGTAATTTAGTTTAGTTGATTTAATTGTAGATAATTGTAGATAGTTTATTTAATTAATTTATTGATAGTGTAGTGTTTAATAGGTTTAATTGTAACTTAGGTTAGGATTTATTTTACAGGTAATTTTGTAATTATTTTAACTAGGTAACTATTAAATAGTTATTAACTATTTAATAGCTATTGTACCTGGTTAAAATAAATACAAAGTTGCCTGTAAAATAAATATAAATCCTAAAATAGCTACAATATAATTATTATTTATATTGTAGCTATATTAGGGTTTATTTAACAGGTAAGTATTTAGCTTTAAATAGGAATAATTTATTTAATAAGAATTATTTTATTTCGTTAGAATAAAATTATATTTAACTTAGGGGGGTGTTAGGGTTAGGGTAAGACTTAGCTTTAGGGGTTAATACATTTATTATAGTAGCGGTGAGGTCCGTCGGCAGATTAGGGGTTAATAATTGTAGGTAGGTGGCGGCGACGTTGGGGGGGGCAGATTAGGGGGTAATAAATATTATGTAGGGGTTGGCGATGTTAGGGGCAGCAGATTAGGGGTACATAGGGATAATGTAGGTAGCAGCGGTGTGCGGTCGGCAGATTAGGGGTTAAAAAATTTAACAGAGTGGCGGCGATGTGGGGGGCCTCGGTTTAGGGGTACATAGGTAGTTTATGGGTGTTAGTGTACTTTAGAGCACAGTAGTTAAGTGCTTTATGAACCGGCGTTAGCCCAGAAAGCTCTTAACTCCAGGCTTTTTCCTGCGGCTGGAGTCTTGTCGTTAGATTTCTAACACTCACTTCAGCCAAGACTCTAAATACCAGCGTTAGAAAGATCCCATTGAAAAGATAGGATACGCAATTGGCGTAGGGGGATCTGTGGTATTGAAAAGTCGTGGCTGGAAAGTGAGCATTAGACCCTCTTCTGACTGACTCTAAATACCAGCGGGCGGTAAAAACCAGCGTTAGGACCCCCTAACGCTGGTTTGGACGGCTAACGCAGAACTCTAAATCTAGGCGTTACTTTTTTGTATGTTTTTTGTATGTTTTCTGTTTTAGATGAGGAATCCTTAAGCGCTGTTATACCCTTGTACACATTTTTAACCCTTACATCTGTTGGGGAGTTTCTTACTAACCTCTGATGTTTTTGTCTTATAACGGCTGCTAAAGATTTTCCTCCCCCGATCAACCTTGAGTGCTGCTTGTCTACAGATCAGATCCCTGACCTGTTACATTCTACTTGTATACACACATATATATATATATATATATATATATATATATATATATATGTTGTTTATGTGTGTTATTTTTTTATATAACAATATAACATTTTTGTGCTTTTGCTGGTTGTAGCAGAAGCACTAACTACCATTAATCCAATAAAAAGGTGAATATTTAATCTACTAGACAGTAAATTACAAGAAAAATATGGAGTATGGTCTCTGTATTCCTATGACATTCACAACTTCAAGGTCAATTGTAAAAAAAACCCTGGTTTGTTGCATAGTGATTAGACTATTTGTTGAAATTATAATTTTGATAATATGCAAGTAGATAGCTGCACAAGGCCAGACTCACATGAAAAATGGCTTAATTAAATCTCATACTAATGATGCCCATATGGGACATGAAATCTTAGGTTACTTTCAATGGGGATGATAGTTTGATAACTGAAATTTACATTAGTGTCTGAACATTGATGATGCAAAATTAAACTAGCTCAGGAATTTAAAGGGACATAAAACCCATTTATTTTCTTTCATGATTCAGATAGAGCATACGATTTTAAACAACTTTCCATTTTACTTTTGCTATCAATGTTGCTTCATACTCTTGGGAGCCTTCAGGCTCGCCGGAAACAGCAGTTATGAAGCAGAGGTCTTAAGATCGCTGCTCCTTAACTGATCCGCTGCCTCTGAGGCTGTGGACATCAATCTGCCCGATCCTATACGACCGGGTTGATTGACAACCCCTGCTAGCGGCCGAATCTGCAGGGGCGGCATTGCACAAGCAGTTTATAAGGAATGCTTGTGAAATGATAAATGCTGACAGCGTATGCTACAGCGTATCATGTCCACCAGACATTGGTAAATCGGCCCTTTGCTATCCTTTATTGAAGGAATGCACTGCTGGGAGCTGACTGAGCACATCAGTAAGTCAATGATAAGAGGCTTATATGTGCAGCCACCAATCAGCAGCTTTTGTCCAGCTCCTGAGCCTACTAAGGATCGGCCGGGTTAACCATGGGACCAAGTGGGTCCAATGGACCCAGGCAGCACTTGACAGTGGGCGGCACTTCATTGACTAAGCCTGACAATATCACAGCCAGAACACTACTGTCCTGTATATCCACTTGTGAAGAAAGCACTTGCAGCATGTCACAGCAGGCGGTTAGCCTAGGCACGCAGGGACAGAGGTGGTATGATGTTGAAAGAAAATAACACTTTTTAAAAACTGAATTAACACTTATTTAATTATGTGTATGCATTGAGTGCTCTATGTGTATTCTTGAATGGTTGTTGTATCCATTCTTTTACTTTCTTACATATAAATTTATATCCTTCAGGGTGATGAGATTCATTAGCTTCATAACATGTGGGATATATTCTAGCCTATCAGTAGGAGGTCAAGAACCCTCACAGAGCTTCAGCCCTTCCGACCTCTTCTCCCTCTCGAGTTTACATATAGCTGAGCAGAGGAGAGAGACAGAAAAAAAGGTAGGAAAGACAGAAAGCAGGGTTACAAGTTGCAAATAAGAACCGTCACCCATATACAAAAATAGGGCGGGAGCTATGGACTCTTATGAGCCTGAAGGCAATAAATGTATTGGTAAGTATAAATTCTGTTTTCCTTCTTAGCTGATGAGAGTCCATAGCTTCCTAATATGTGGGATACAATACCCAAGCTGAGAGTAGATGTTAAAACAAAAATTAGGCAGTTGCTATTGGTCGGACACTGTAGCCTGAAGGATTTTACTTCCAAAAGCTGCATCAGAAGAAGCATAAATGTTAAATGGCAAAATTTGGAAAAAGTGTGAAGGGAAGACCAAGTTGCTGCCTTGCTTCAAGGAGGCATGATCCTTGAAAGCCCAAGATGTAGATACTTCTCTGGTAAAGTGAGCAGTAACTCTCTTCGGTGCATATTTAGTACCGCAACCAAGTATAGTACCAAGTAAGCCTTACCAATAATATGCTTGAGCCATGATACCAGGGCCACTGCCGTAGCTTTCTGACCTTTCCTAGGACCAGAGTAGCGAACAAATAAACTGGAAGTTTGTCTAAAGCCTTTAGCAGCCTGAATAAAGAACTTTAAAGCTCAGGCAATATCTAGGTTGTGAAGTAATCTTGTCTTTGCATTAGAAGGCTTTGGTCACAAAGAAGCAACAACTAGTATCTGAT
The DNA here is from genome assembly GCF_027579735.1 of Bombina bombina. NCBI lineage: Eukaryota > Metazoa > Chordata > Amphibia > Anura > Bombinatoridae > Bombina > Bombina bombina. Next base: position 422,806,377 of record NC_069501.1, on the reverse strand, counting down.
TAATATTTTCTGACTATACATATTTGTCCTGCACTGCAACCTGAAGGATTTTCCTGCCAAAAGCTGCATCAGAAGAAGCAAAATGTCAAATGATAAAATTTGGAAAAAGTGTGAAGGGAAGACCAAGTTGATGCCTTTGAAATCTGCTTCAAGGAGGCATCATCCTTGAAAGCCCAAGCTGTAGATACTTCTCTCGTAAAGTGAGCAGTAACTCTCTCTTCTGTGGCGTATTTACCGCAACCAAGTAAGCCTTACCAATAATATGCTTGAGCCAGGATACCAGGCCCACCGTCTCCTAAGGCCAACTGTGTCCTCCTGCCCAACTGCACTGTGTGAAATCTAACTGATAACTGCACAAGGCAGTTACTGGCTCTCTTAAAAAGACAGTAATCATTTGTGGAAAAATGAAGAAATAAGGTTTGTGAGGTAAAAAATTCCTCAATTGAGCTACTAAGGAGTCCTATGGATGCTAGATAAGAACTATCCTGTGCCTCATTCCCCCAAATGCCCATGTTAAACACATAGGAAAAGCTCATCAGATATAAGTCTGTGACCCCAAGCTATGTAGTACCTGTAAGGAGAGTACTATTGGATAGCCCTGGGCTGTGTAGTGCCTGAGTCTCTAGTACCTGGACTAAAGCACCCCTCTGCTGTGTCTTACCAGCATAATGAGGCCTATCTCCCTCACAGGTTGCTGATCCAGTAGAGAACCTATCCAGTACAAGTAACTACACTGCAGATGATACTGCAGATATACCTGTTACCCCTCAGTTAAGGTACAAGTTCAGAGGATCTATTCTAGTAATGCCTGAAAAATGTATACTGATTAACTTTATCAAGATGCATTCATAGTTTTTGAAAATTTGCAGTTCAGACTTGCAACCACAAATTTAAAAAAAAACAGTTTCTGCCTCTCATCTTAGGTGGCAGAGATAAATAAATTCAAACTCGCTTGTTTGGGTTGATTGAGAGGCTCTGCTCTCAAGCAATTGGTTGCCCAAGAGCAGTGGGCAGGATTGAACCACAAAGGTCTTCTGTGAGTGGACAGGTTCTCTGCTTGAGAGAGTGTCTGTCTGCAGCTTGATCACTTTTCCTGTTAGACATGCTAGTATCAGTCTAGGTATAATAGTGAAAAAGGTAATCCTCCCTCTAGGTTTGTTTGTTTTATATATTGTCACCATTGTCTGATTCATTATGCAGAACCACCACTGATATTTTATGGTGTGCAGAGCCACTACTTTGGAATGTGATGTCCTGCAGAAATGAATAATTATAGCTATTATGGTTATAATAAGTTGGAGTAACAGTCACAAATTTAATGTTATAATGAAAATATTTTTTTTCTATCATTGTAGATAAAATATTTATCATAAGCTGTTTAACATGTAATTAGAATATTTTGATAATAAGCAGTAATAGTAGGGCATATCATTTTTTTCAGAGGGGGGGCGGCAAAATATTTATTTGCATATGTGTAACCAAAAATCCTGGCCCTGGCTCTGTTCACTGAGGCCCCGATATTCAAAGCATCAACATTCTAAGAAAAGGGGTGTGTCTGAGCAGTGCCAGCGAGTGGGGATGTCTCTGCCATAAAAGTCAATAAGAGCGTGACGTCACCACCCTCATCGATGACATCAATGCTCATCTGCATTTTTATGCGGCCAGGGGGGCCCTATTTAAGGTGGGCCTACACGGCGCAGACAGTGTGCTCACTGAAGCTAAAAACTGTTTCCGAGTAGGCACACTTCATATATTGCCACGATGACCAAAGTTTTACTGCAGTTACACTAACTAGCTCAGGCAATGTAGTTGCAACAGCTGCTAGCTGGCGAGACATACATGGCCGCTACCCTCCTCGCAAACCTGCACTTTGGTGATTTGAACATATTGATCTTGGGTTGATGTGTCTGAATCAAAGTGCAGGCTACTCCCACTAGCACCCCTGCTAACTCCCCCTGAACGCTTATAACTACATACCTTGCACTGCCTCACTACCTCCCACTGACTGTCTACACCTACGTAATGCCTGACCTACACACTACCGAAACACCCAGCTAACTCCCACATACTGCCTACTGCTGTCAATACCTTGCTGGCCTAGCCAGGCTCCTGGAACCCAGCTCCAGACCGGAATTAAGCCCCGATCGAGCAGGGTGCAAATTGTCAGCAATTTGATTAGGTACCTAGGGATACCACTAGTTTGGAGGTGCTACCTTCTGGGAGGATGCGGGGCTAACAAAACTTCATTTCCGGTGCAGAGTTCCAGGAACCTAGCTAGGCCGGCGTTTATCTTGACAAAATATGCATTGTCATGTACAATGTAGATTATTTTAAGTATTCAAGATATCTTAAAATGGATTTTAATGGTTGCTTGCTATTATTTCAAACATATTTTTGAAAATATATGTTTATGTTTAAAATAATAGAAAGCATCATTAAATACCTTTAGTCTATAGATATATACAATGCTTTAAACAAAATGCATTGTACATAACTATGCATATCATTTAAATATTGACCCTTAAACTGCCATAACCTAGAACTAACTGTAGAAGCTAAGGCCCTACACATAACTATTCAATATTTAAAATGATGCATTAATATGTAGAATGCATAATGTTTTAATATTTGCATACACATTAAAATGTAATTAAAGGGAGAGGAAACCCCAAATATTTAATTCATGATTCGGATAGATTCGGATAGAACAAGTTTCAAATTTACTTTTATTATCAAATTTATTATCCTTTGCTAAAGGAACAGTATTGCACTACTGGTAGCTACCTGAACACATCTAATTAGCCAATCACAAGAGACAAATGTATGCAGGCACCCATCAGCAGCTAGATCCCACTAGTGTAGGATATATGCATATTCATTTTCAACAATGAAAACAAAGCACATTTGAAAATAGAAGTAATTTTAAAAGTGTCTTAAAATTACATACTCTATCTGATTCTTGCAAGTTTAATTTTTGTTTTCCAATTTCTTTAATGTTGCTTGTTGTATTTATTATTTGTAATCAAAGACATAATAATTAACATTATAGTTCTACATAACTGCATGCCTGTTCTGTAAAAATAAAATATAAAACTACTGACTACAATAACATAAATAGTTCTACATAACTGCATGCCTATCATGGAAAAATATAATTTAATACTACTGACTACTATAACATAAATATGTATTAACATATATATCTATGTTATCACTAATAAACACAACAAGCTAACATAAATGCATTTTAATGTATATGCAATACTTATCAATGCAAGGCCTGACTACATTATATATACAATGTTTGAAATAAAATGCATGGCCATGTACCATGCATATTAGTTTAAGTATTGAATATATACATTAAAATGGAGATATTCTTGCTTGATGCATTTATTTTTTTAAATATACATTTTTTAAAATAGACATTTATGTTATAAAAGACAGTTGCCTTATTATTATAGTTTTGCATAACTGCATGCCTGTTATGTAATAAAACAATTGTAATACTAATGTCTTTTTAACATGAATATCAATTTTAAAATATATATTTATGTTAAAAATAAAAAACACAGTAAGAAAAAATAAATACATATTAATTTATATGCAATAGTTAAAATAATATGCATCATAAATAAGAATGCATACTATTGTGTGGATAAATGCACTATTAACCCCAAAGCTGCCCTAACTTAATCACCTAATAAACCTCCATACATGTATAAGGGGTGGTTAGGATATTCAGGCCTAAAAAATGGTAACAATCAATAATCACCTATTCAACCCCCATCCAGGTATAGGGGGTGGGTAGGATATTAAGGCCTAATAAATCCGATCTACCTTGAGGCAATGCTCCAAGACAGAGGTAGAAAAGTGGATCTAAAAAAAAACTCTTCCTAAACACTGACAAAACTGTCACAATGATCTTTGGAACAGTAACTAAATTACACAAACTGCAAAATTCCCATCTATGTATCAAAAAAAAAAATCAAATTGCACACGGACTGCAGTCCACTCTTTCAAATACTTGGGTATGTTGTTAGATCCCAATCTATCTTTTGGCCTCCACATAGAAAAACTTGCATCTAAACTTTATCCAAAACTAGGTGCCCTGTACAGAAACAAATCCTGCCTAAGCCCTGCAGTAAAGGAAAAGATTGTACAGCAAATGCTGACGCCAATCATTGATTATGGGGATGTAGTATATGCACCTGCACCGCAAACTCACCTTAATAAACCTAATACATTGTATAACTTGTTCTGCTGCTTTGTGCTACAATGTAACTACAGGACCCACCATTGTGACATGCTAAAAGAACTAAACTGGATGTTGCTGGACTCCAGATGCACCCTCCATCTTTCCAGCCTTGTGTTTAACCCTTTAAGGACGCAGCTTTCAGTTTGCTCAATTGTGTTATGACGGAAAAATTCCATCATATGTCCTTAAGAGGTTAAGAGCTTTTCTGGGTAGCTCCCACCCTACCTGAGCAGAATGCTCATCCCGGCTATTCCGACCTAATATAACCACCGATCCAGTACCAGCACATTATTTAGTTTGCTTCAATACAAAAAGAAAGCAGCTCAATCCTCCTTTTCCTACAGAGCACCACAATTATGGAACGACCTCCCGCACACTTTCAAACCTTCCCCAAGCCTAAAATCCTTTAAGAGATCCCTCTGTACATATCTCAAAACAGAATGCTCCTGTCATGGTTGATTATATATTTCCTAGCTATTCTATGTTAAATTTTGTATATATTGTGTATAATATTGTTTTTTGTATTTTATTGTACCCTATTGTATCAATGCAATGTTTTGTGGACCCAGTACATACTTGAAAACGAGAGAAATCTCAATGTATCCTTCCTTGTAAAATATTTTATAAATAAATAATAAATGTAACCATCAATAATCACCTATTCCACCCCCATATATAGGTATGGGGGGTGGTTAGGAGATTAAGGCCTAATAAATACTAACTAACATTAATCACCTAACCAACCTCCTTTTAGGTATGGAGGTGGTTAGGAGATTAAGGCCCAATAAATACTAACACTAATCACCTAATCAAGCCCCATACAGGTATGGGGGGTGGTTAGGAGATTAAGGCCTAAACCACCACTTCCCAATGTAAACTAGAACTAAACTATCACCTACCCCCCCTCCCTCTAAACTATCAATCAATCTAAACTAATACCTCTAATCTACAAAAAAATAAAAATCTGCTCCAATAAAATAAAAAAGCTAAGTTACAAAAAATAATAAACTATAGTATCCACATAAAAAACACCATTATACCTAGCAGTAATCTACATGACCCATTAAATAAAGCGGAGGAGACAGAAGAGGCTCCCGAAGTTTGCCTCCGCCGCTGCAAAAATAGGTACCCAACGCCAGGAGCTGGGATGAAAAAAAACCTGACGATGAAGAATATTGCGCAGCAGACAGCTGCTAGGAGCCAGTATGAAGAGGGCCCAACATCGGATCAAGAGGAGCCGGATTTCCTAATGGTGAGTACCACTTTTGGGATTAGATAGAATTGTGGGGTGTTTTTTTTATTTTTAAGAACTTTACTTTTCTAGGATAGGTTTTTTGAGTTAGGTTTTGTTATTTTGGGGGGTGGGGGTTACTTGTATTGTAGAGTTTTTTTTAATTATTTTATTGATTTTTAAATTTAAAAGAGCTGATCACTTTAGGGCAATGCCCTACAAAAGGCCCTTTTAAGGGTTATTATAATTTATGTTTATGTTTTTTTTGTTTATGGTTGTTTTTTTATTTTATGGGACATGTAGTTTAGTGTTAGGTATAATGGTGTTTTTTTATTTTGGATACTACAGTCTATTCTTTTTTGTAACTTAGCTTTTATTATCTCTATTGTAAGTTAGATTTTTTTTATAACTTGGGGGGGGGTAGTTTAGAGAGGGGGCTAGTTTAGAGGGGGGGTATTAGGAAGAGCAGGGTTAGATTGTGTTTGGGGTTGTAGAAGTTTTTTTATTTTTTATTTACTTACAACTAGATTACGAGTTATTAACGAACGCAAGAAAAGTTGTGTTATTTAACCCCCTATAGCTTTTAAGATCCATCCTGCACAAAAAAACGCGCTGTTTTGACATGCTCGTGCAAGCTTTCCCCATAGACATCAATGGGGAGAAGATGTTTGAAAAAAAGTTTAACTCTGCGATCGCAGAAAGAAAAGCTCCATAACGCAGCCCCATTGATGTCTATGGGGAAAAAATCTAACTTTTAAACCTAACACCCTAACATAAACCCCACATCTAAACATCCCTAAACTGCCCCCCACCGACATCGCCGGCACCTACATAATGTTAACCCCTAATCTGCCGCCCCGATATTGCCGCCACGTAAATAAAACTATTAACCCCTAATCTGCCGCTCTCGATATCGCTGCCACTATACTAAAGTTATTAACCCCTATTTCCCTGCTCCCCAACATCGCCCACAGTATAATACATCTATTAACCCCTATTCCGCCGCTCCCCGACATCGCCACAACTTAATAAAGCTATTAGCCCCTAAACCTCTGGCCTCCCACATCACTACCACTAAATAAATCTATTAACCCCTAAACCACCAGCCCACCACATTGCAAAAATCTAAATTAAACTATTAACTCCTACACCTACCCCTAAACCTACCCCGAAACCTAACCCTAAACCTAACCATAAACCTAACCCTAACACCCCCTAACTTTAACATAATTACAATAAGAGCTAAATTAAACTTGCAATTATTAACTAAATATTACCTATTTAAAACTAAATACATACTTTCCTGTGAAATAAAACCTAAGCTAGCTACAATATAACTAATAGTTATATTGTAGCTAGCTTAGGCTTTATGTTTATTTCACAGGTAAGTTTGTATTTTTTTTAACTAGGTAGACTAGTTAGTAAATAGTTATTAACTATTTACTAACTACCTAGTTAAAATAAATACAAAATTACCTGTGAAATAAATGCTAAACTACCTTACACTAAAACCTAAAATTACAAAAATTAAAAAACCCCCACTAAAATCACAAAAAATGAAAAAAAACCTACCATTACAAACAACAAACAAACGGGGGGTTAGGTGTTAGTTGCATTTGGGCGTGGCAGAATAGGAGTTAATAGTTTAGTACTTGCTTTGGGTATGTGGCGGCATAGGGGTTAATAGGATAGATACTTGCAGTGGGTATGTGACAGTATAGGGGTTAGTAGGATAGATACTTGCAGTGGGTATGTGACAGTATAGGGGTTAATAGGATAGATACTTGCAGTAGGTATGTGACAGTATAGGGGTTAATAGGATAGATACTTGCAGTGGGTATGTGACAGTATAGGGGTTAATAGGATAGATACTTGCAGTAGGTATGTGACAGTATAGGGGTTAATAGGATAGATACTTGCAGTAGGTATGTGATAGTATAGGGGTTAATAGGATAGATACTTGCAGTAGGTATGTGACAGTATAGGGGTTAATAGGATAGATACTTGCAGTGGGTATGTGACAGTATAGGGGTTAATAGGATAGATACTTGCAGTAGGTATGTGACAGTATAGGGGTTAATAGGATAGATACTTGCAGTAGGTATGTGACAGTATAGGGGTTAATAGGATAGATACTTGCAGTAGGTATGTGACAGTATAGGGGTTAATAGGATAGATACTTGCAGTGAGTATGTGACAGTATAGGGGTTAGTAGGATAGATACTTGCAGTAGGTATGTGACAGTATAGGGGTTAATAGGATAGATACTTGCAGTGGGTATGTGACAGTATAGGGGTTAGTAGGATAGATACTTGCAGTGGGTATGTGACAGTATAGGGGTTAATAGGATAGATACTTGCAGTAGGTATGTGACAGTATAGGGGTTAATAGGATAGATACTTGCAGTGGGTATGTGACAGTATAGGGGTTAATAGGATAGATACTTGCAGTGGGTATGTGACAGTATAGGGGTTAATAGGATAGATACTTGCAGTGGGTATGTGACAGTATAGGGGTTAATAGGATAGATACTTGCAGTAGGTATGTGATAGTATAGGGGTTAATAGGATAGATACTTGCAGTAGGTATGTGACAGTATAGGGGTTAATAGGATAGATACTTGCAGTAGGTATGTGACAGTATAGGGGTTAATAGGATAGATACTTGCAGTAGGTATGTGACAGTATAGGGGTTAATAGGATAGATACTTGCAGTAGGTATGTGACAGTATAGGGGTTAATAGGATAGATACTTGCAGTAGGTATGTGACAGTATAGGGGTTAATAGGATAGATACTTGGAGTAGGTATGTGGCATTTTTTATATTTAGTGTAGTGTTAGTTTGCGATTGTGGGGTACTTCGATTTAGGAGTATTAGGATTAGTAGTCAGGCCCAGAGCAGTTATATTCCAGGGATTGTTTACTATACATCGGCAATATGGTCTAAAGACCGCTGCTTCATAACTTGTCCGCCTGCTCTGAGGCAGCGGACAGAAATCAAACCAATAGGCCACTAGCAGGGGGTGTCAATCAACCCGATCGTATTCGATCGGGTTGATTGACACCCCTGCTAGTGGCCTATTGGTCGCGAATCTGAAGGGGGTGGCATTGCACAAGCAGTTCACCAGAACTGCTTGTGCATTGATAAATACTGACAGTGTATGCTGTCTGCATTTATCGATGTGCGGCGGACATGATACGCTTCATTGTATCATGTCCGCTCGCACGTCCCCCAAGGCTTTAGTCAGGCAGGGTATATATAGAGGATTTTGCCCTATTAGTGCCGTATTTGCAAAATTTGCACTAAACTTAGACGCACTGCTGCTTTCAGCTGAATAGCACCTCCTTGACCTGTCATTTCTACTGGCCTGTCAGCTTCTACCTGCTCCCATGCAGTGTTTTCAAAGGACACTTCAAGCTGATCCAAGTAAGAATGGCATAAATTGAAATTTTTAACTGCAATATCAACTTGACTGACCAAGGGATTTGATTAGTGACAACAAAGAAATAGCGTTGCATTTATGTTCACTAAAAATCCTGCCTTGTTTTAAAAAAACAGAGCATACAATTGTACTATATACATTTTTGTAATATTTTTATTTTAGATATACCATTGAAACACCCACACACATACATATATACATACACTGTTGTATCACAGCACAGAAGCTGTACATATGTTTATATATATATATATATATATATATATATATATATATATATATATATATATATTTGTGCATAGTTAGAAGTCGAGGGAGGGTTCATTTCATTATTTGACCCAGGCAGCAAATTGTCTAGAGCCAGTTCTGTACCTAGGTATGCTTTTCAAACAAAGGACAACAAGATAACAAGATAACAAAGGATAGCAAGATAACAAAAAAAATAGATATTTATCACGGCCCAAATTACAGCTGTTTCCACGCGAGCCTTCAGGCTTGCCGGAAACAGGAGTTAAGAAGCAGCGGTCTTAAAACCACTGCTCCTTAACTCGTAAACCTCCTCTAAGGCTGAGGATATCAATCCGCCTGATCTCATATGATCGGGTTGATTGTCACCCCTGCAAGGGGCCTATTGGCCGTAAAACTGCAGGGGGCAGCTTTGCACAAGCAGTTCACCAGAACTGCTTGTGCAATGTTAAATGCCGACAGTGTATGCTACAGTGGATTATGTCCGCCAGAAATTGATAAATCTGCCCCATTAAGTCAGTTGTAAAGTTAACATTGTAGATTGTATGAATTTAAATGATGAAAGAAATTTTTGAGGTTTCATATCTCTTTAATGGTTAGGTAAATGGGGGGGGGGGGGTGATTTCTTAACCAGTAAAGGCATCATCTTATACACTTTATATTAGTAGTATTGTGTCACTACAATCAAAATTCTTTGCCTTGAGTGTCAAATATACTGCAATAAATTCTGAACAAAGAACTATACTAAATGTGTAAATTCCCTGTTGCTCTAGACCACAACAAAAATAGCACAACTAAATGAGTTATAAGCTTTTAATATAGCTCCATACACAATTCTATTTATCTCCTATTTAATATCGCATGATTAATCCCAGTGAGAGTTTCTCTTTAAACCCTTCACTACTGAGTTATGTTTGGTCCCAAATAAGATTTCCAAGCATCTTACGGATGGATGATCCAGTATTATTATCTCTATTGTTTTAACTACACAACGTTAAAGCCCACTTTTATTTGACTGTACACGTTATCCCCTCTGAGTTACATATGTTGATGTATAATGAACCCTCACATTAATCTCTGAGTGCTCAAACCGTTTTGACTTTTGCTTAACCCCCTTTTATAAATATAATCCTGCAGCAGATTAATCTGATGAATGTCGGAGCAGCCGTTTTCCATTCTGACAAGCAGATGGTTTCATTAATCCTAGGTAGTTGTTAATGCCAAAAGCAATGAACCCACCACAAACATTTTTTTCTAGTACCATATTTAAGTAAATACATTTTCCACACTTTTCTTGCATGTGAAAAGTTACTATGAAACAGCAAGTTCCTAGAACAAGTTTCATTATTTTGTTTATAGGAGATTTTTGTGCCAAGGAACTATTGTTATTTTTAGACTTTCCTTTCAATACAGATACAACAGTCGTGTGCAAATGAAGAAAGTAATAATATCATTATTTTTTGTTATTGGTTTCTAATTCATTGGCTATATATTGTTTTTAAAGGTACAGTCTACACTAAAATTGTTATTGTTTACTAGCCATTCCCCAGCTTTGCACAACCAACAATGATGTATTAATATACTTTATAACGTTGAAACCTCTAAATGTCTGACTGTTTCGTTTCTAAGCCACTACAGACAGCCTCTTATCACATGCTTTTTTATTTGCTTTTCACAACAGGAGACTGCTAGTTCATGTGGGCGATATAGATAACGTGTTATTTAAGAGTTAGCACAACACAGTACTAAATGCAAGTGAATAGATAAAAAATAAAAAGTAAAGTGATCGGGGGGCTTTCAGAAGATGCTTAGATAGAAGGTAATCCCAGAGGTAAAAAGAATATTAATATAACTGTGTTGGTTATGCAAAACTGGGGAATGGGTAATAAAGGGATTATCTATCTTTTAAAATTCTATTGTAGACTGTCCCTTTAAAAATGCATAATGGGGCTTTAAACTACAAATTCAACTAACATACAAAATATAATGAGTTGTAGTTGCCATATGAATTTTGCCCTGATTTTGATGTAATTTAAAGGGACAGAAAACTCCTTATTACAAAACAGTTCTGTTGTTTTGGTTTAGATAAAAATAGCCAAGTGTAAGGATTTTTTTTAAAACAAATTTGGAATAATTGTTTTTCAATAGCCAAAGCAACCCATCATTTGTCTCATTTGGAGAACCCAAACTGGGTTTGAGTCTGGACTCTGGAAACAAGGCTAGCCATGGTCAAACTGTTATTATAAATATATTGTTTTGCAGATATAGGCCCCAAGTTATCAAAGTCTGGCGGACCTGATCCGACAGTGCGGATCAGGTCCGCCAGACTTTGCTGAATACGGCGAGCAATACGCTCGCCGTATTCAGCATTGCACCAGAAGCTCACAAGAGCTGCTGGTGCAACCCCGCCCCCTGCAGACTCGCGGCCAATGGGCCGCCAGCAGGGGGGTGTCAATCAACCCGATCGTACTCGATCGGGTTGATTTCCGGCAATGTCTGTCCACCTGCTCAGAGCAGGCGGACAGGATATGGAGCAGCGGTCTTGGTGACGATGCTTCATAACTGCTGTTTCTGGCGAGCCTGCAGGCTCGCCAGAAACACGGGGCATCAAGCTCCATACGGAGCTTGATACATATGCCCCATTATCTGTTAAAGCCAATTATGGAAATAGATGTAGCAGGGTTAGCCTTGACGAGCCTGCAGTGTGCTTTTTTATTCTGAGAATGAGAAAATCCTAAATAAAAAGGGTAAAAATAAATAATACAAGTATAATGCAAAGTTGTTTCTCTATGTATACCTAGACCATTTATATTAAAATCTCAAGGTGTTTGCTGTCCCTTTAATGCTGAGAGGATGGAGGGAATCATGCAGGATTCTAAACTCAGGCCTGATTGGTCAGTGAGCAGCTCATATGTCTATCCTTAATTGGCAGATATAAAGGAGAAAATAAACTGTAATATAATTAAAGGGACATAAAACACAAAATTTTTCTTTGATGATTTAGGTAGAGAATAATTTTTTTTAAAAAAGTTTCCAATTTACTTCTATTATAAAATTTACATTGTTCTTATATTATTCTTTGTTGAACAGATATCTAGATAGGTAGCGTGTACTTGTCTGGAGCACTACATGACAGGAAATAGTGCTGCCATCTAGTGCTCTTGCTAATGTATAACACTGTAGCAAAACTGTTGCCATATAGTGCTGCAGACTCGTGCACACCCCTGAACTTAACTTCCTGCTATCTATTTGATGATAGAAATAAATTAGACAGTTGTTTAAAATGTTATGTTCTATCTAAACCATGAAATAAAAATTTGGGGGTTTATGACCCTTAAAGAAACTTTTTAAGAGGTATGTTCCTGGACTGCAACCTTTTCAATTATCTTAATAGGAACATTTGATTACGTTACTATATGATTGCCAGCAATTAGATTAGAGAAAACTTAGACAACAGGTACATTTGGGGGTGTAGGTGTGAAAATGAAGCTGTTTGTCAAGCAAGAGGTTAATAGCAAACATACAGACATAAAGGGTAAGCATAATAATGAAGAATGCTTTATTTGATCAAATCTATAAGTGCGCAATAGTAATTACTATGAATGTCCACTGTAGGGAGGGCAAAAAGAAGGAAAATACCCCCAAATGCTTGGACACGTCTAGTGTCTGATTTCACAATTAGCATTAAATCCATCCTTAATGGGACATTCTAGTGTAAAATAAAATATTATATTTTGTTAGAACATTGTGGGACAGATTACAAGTGGTGCACAAATGTTTGAGCCCAGACGATAAGGGGTTTATCCCAGGGGTTTGTCCTTGTATGGCTTACCGCTGCTATTACAAGTTGAAGGTAAACCCGAACCCTTGAGTGCAATCACAATTTATGCTAGAATAATTATAGCGACTTCAGAGCTCTGGTTAACTGTTTCACGAAACATCAAAGTTGCAGAAAACACATAAAAAATACATTACAAAGTATAGTAACACTCATAATAACACCATCTAATAAAAATTATAAAAAAAAAACATTGCACAAAAAAGTTATAAAGGCTCAAATATATGAGGTCTCAGGTGTTATAAAAAAAAAGGCAGGCAAAGGGCTTTAACATTGAGATACACACATATACATGTCTAAAGAAGGATATGTTTGTGTGTATTTATATATATATGCATGTACATATGTATTTATATTTTTATATATGTATTTACAGAAATATATACACATATAAACACTTATATATTTTGCAAAAGGACTGTAGAGTTAGGACCAGTCTATATTGGGGCACCTTGTGAAAAAAGGAAAGGAGGAGAAAAACATACCGCAGTTTCCTTTCAGGCTCCATTCAAAACGGATGTTTCCCTTTGCTGGCTATGCTCTTACCTCATATGATTGAGGTGAAATCTGGTGAGTACCCACCTATATGCACTATTGGAAAGAAAAACCTGCACTGTTATTAATCCGGATATAATCGTTTTATGAGAATTTCGCTACAGTTTGGGGGTAGTTATCAAGCTGTCTACTTTTCTGGCTGCGCCGGCCCAATACGCCCGCCTAAGCTCGCCTCACATCGCCGCCGCGGACCTGAAAAAATACGCCTAAGTTATCAAATAAAGCTGTCAAAAAGCCGCGGGGCGATGAGCAGCGGACTGTGACAGTTATCACTCATCCGATCTCGCTGCCCTTCGGCTTTTTCCCAGCTTTATTGCTAGCCTGTCACTAAGCACTCACACTAAACTACACTGTACTATCCCTATACCGGCGCCCCCGGAGCCTCCCGCAACTCAATAAAGTTACTAACCCCTAAACCGCCGCTCCTAGACCCCGCTGCAACTCTTATAAATGTATTAACCCCTAAACCGCCGCTCCCAGACACCGCTGCCACCTACAGTATACCTAGTAACCCCTATCCTGCCCCCCTACCCCGTCGCCCTCTATTATAAAGTTATTAACCCCTATCCTGCTGATCCCGCACCTCTCCGCAACTAAATAAATAGTTTAACCCCTAAACCGCCGCTCCCTGAACCCGCCGCAACCTATATTAAAGCTATTAACCCCTATCCTGCCCCCCCTACACCGTCGTCACCTATAATAAATTTATTAACCCCTAATCTGCCTCCCCTACACCATCGCCCCCTATAATAAATGTATTAACCCCTATCCTGCCCCCCACTATGCCGCCGCCAATGTAATAAAATTATTAACCCCTAAACCTAAGTCTAACCCTAACCCTAACTCCCCCCTAACTTAAATATTAATTAAATAAATCTAAATAAATTAACTCTTATTAACTAAATGAATCCTATTTAAAACTAAATACTTACCTTTAAAATAAACCCTAATATAGCTACAATATAAATAATAATTATATTCTAGCTATCTTAGGATTTATTTTTATTTTACAGGCAACTTTCAATTTATTTTAACTAGGTACAATAGCTATTAAATAGTTATTAACTATTTAATAGCTTACCTAGCTAAAATAAAGAGAAATGTACCTGTTAAATAAATCCTAACCTAAGTTACAATTACACCTAACACTACACTATACTTTAATAAATTATTCCTATTTAAAAATAAATACTTACCTGTAAAATAAACCCTAAGATAGCTACAATATAATTAATAATTATATTATAGCTATCTTAGGATTTATATTTATTTTACAGGTAACTTTGTATTTATTTTAGCTATTTAGAATAGTTATTAAATAGTTATTAACTATTTAATAACTACCTAGCTAAAAGAAATACAAAATTACCTGTAAAATAAATCCTAACTTAAGTTACAATTAAACCTAATACTACACTATCATTAAATTAATTAAATAAACTACCTACAAATAACTACAATTAAATACAATTACATAAACTAACTAAAGTACAAAAAATAAAAAAAGCTAAGTTACAAAAAATAAAAAAATAAGTTACAAACATGTTAAAAATATTACAACAATTTTAAGATACTTACACCTAATCTAAGCCCCCTAATAAAATAACAAACCCCCCCAAAATAAAAAAATGCCCTACCCTATTCTAAATTAAATAAATTTCAAAGCTCTTTTACCTTACCAGCCCTTAAAAGGGCCATTTGTGGGGGCATGCCCCAAAGAAAACAGCTCTTTTGCCTGTAAAAGAAAAATACAACCCCCCCAACATTAAAACCCACCACCCACATACCCCTAATCTAACCCAAACCCCCCTTACAAAAACCTAACACTAATCCCCTGAAGATCATCCTACCTTTAGTTGTCTTCACTCAGCCGAGCCACCAATGGAACTGAAGAGGACATCCGGAGCGGAAGAAGTTAATCCTCCAAGCAGCGCTGAAGAAATCTTCCATCCGATGAAGTCATCATCCAGGCGGCGCTGAAGAAAAGTCTTCGATCCGGCCGATGTCATCTTCAAAGAGGCGCTGAAGAGGTCTTCTATCCGGGCAAAGTCATCTTCCAAGCCGGGTCTTGAATCTTCCTTCCGCCGACGCGGAACCACCTTCTTCACCGACGGACTATGACGAATGACGGCTCCTTTAAGGGACGTCATCCAAGATGGCGTCCCCTCAATTCCGATTGGCTGATAGGATTCTATCAGCCAATCGGAATTAAGGTAGGAAAATTCTGATTGGCTGATGGAATCAGCCAATAAGATTCAAGTTCAATCCGATTGGCTGATCCAATCAGCCAATCAGATTGAGCTCGCTTTCTATTGGCTGATCGGAACAGCCAATAGAATGCGAGCTCAATCTGATTGGCTGATTCCATCAGCCAATCAGATTTTTCCTACCTTAATTCCGATTGGCTGATAGAATCCTATCAGCCAATCGGAATTGAGGGGACGCCATCTTGGATGACGTCCCTTAAAGGAGCCGTCATTCGTCGTAGTCCGTCGGTGAAGAAGATGGTTCCGCGTCGGCGGAAGGAAGATTCAAGACTCGGCTTGGAAGATGAATTCGCCCGGATAGAAGACCTCTTCAGCGCCTCTTTGAAGATGACATCGGCCGGATCGAAGACTTTTCTTCAGCGCCGCCTGGATGATGACTTCATCGGATGGAAGATTTCTTCAGCGCCGCTTGGAGGATTAACTTCTTCCGCTCCGGATGTCCTCTTCAGTTCCATCGGTGGCTCGACTGAGTGAAGACAACTAAAGGTAGGATGATCTTCAGGGGATTAGTGTTAGGTTTTTGTAAGGGGGTTTTGGGTTAGATTAGGGGTATGTGGGTGGTGGGTTTTAATGTGGGGGGGGTTGTATTTTTCTTTTACAGGCAAAAGAGCTGTTTTCTTTGGGGCATGCCCCCACAAATGGCCCTTTTAAGGGCTGGTAAGGTAAAAGAGCTTTGAACTTTATTTAATTTAGAATAGGGTAGGGCATTTTTTTATTTTGGGGGGGTTTGTTATTTTATTAGGGGGCTTAGATTAGGTGTAAGTAGCTTAAAATTGTTGTAATATTTTTAACATGTTTGTAACTTATTTTTTTATTTTTTGTAACTTAGCTTTTTTTATTTTTTGTACTTTAGTTAGTTTATGTAATTGTATTTAATTGTAGTTATTTGTAGGTAGTTTATTTAATTAATTTAATGATAGTGTAGTATTAGGTTTAATTGTAACTTAAGTTAGGATTTATTTTACAGGTAATTTTGTATTTCTTTTAGCTAGGTAGTTATTAAATAGTTAATAACTATTTAATAACTATTCTAACTAGCTAAAATAAATACAAAGTTACCTGTAAAATAAATATAAATCCTAAGATAGCTATAATATAATTATTAATTATATTGTAGCTATCTTAGGGTTTATTTTACAGGTAAGTATTTATTTTTAAATAGGAATAATTTATTAAAGTATAGTGTAGTGTTAGGTGTAATTGTAACTTAGGTTAGGATTTATTTTACAGGTACATTTCTCTTTATTTTAGCTAGGTAAGCTATTAAATAGTTAATAACTATTTAATAGCTATTGTACCTGGTTAAAATAAATTGAAAGGTACCTGTAAAATAAAAATAAATCCTAAGATAGCTAGAATATAATTATTATTTATATTGTAGCTATATTAGGGTTTATTTTAAAGGTAAGTATTTAGTTTTAAATAGGATTCATTTAGTTAATAAGAGTTAATTTATTTAGATTTATTTAATTAATATTTAAGTTAGGGGGGCCTTAGGGTTAGGGTTAGACTTAGGTTTAGGGGTTAATAATTTTATTACAGTGGCGGCGGTGTAGTGGGGGGCAGGATAGGGGTTAATAAATTTATTATAGGTGGCGACGGTGTAGGGGGAGCAGATTAGGGGTTATTAAATTTATTATAGGTGGCGACGGTGTAGGGGGGGGCAGGATAGGGGTTAATACATTTAATATAGGTTGCGGCGGGTTCAGGGAGCGGCGGTTTAGGGGTTAATACATTTATTATAGTTGCGGTGGGCTCCGGGAGCGGCGGTTTAGGGGTTAATATGTATAGAGTAGCTTGCGGTGGGCTCCGGGAGCGGCGGTTTAGGGGGTAATAACTTTATTTAGTTGCGGCGGTGTAGGGGGGACAGATTAGTGGTGTTTAGACTCGGGGTACATGTTAGGGTGTTAGGTGTAGACAGCTCCCATAGGAATGAATGGGATGTCTGTCAGCAGCGAACTTGTACTTTCGCTATGGTCAGACTCCCATTGATTCCTATGGGATCCGCCACCTCCAGGGGTGGCGGTTTGAAAACCAGGTACGCTGGGCCGGAAAAGTGCCGAGCGTACCGGCTAGTTTTTTGATAACTAGCGAAAGTAGTGAGAATGTGCCGCACTTGTGTGCGGAACATCTGGAGTGACGTAAGAATCGATCTGTGTCGGACTGAGTCCGGCGGATCGATGCTTACGTCACAAAATTCTACTTTTGCCGGTCTCGAGCCTTTGATAACTAAGGCGTATCAGCCTCGCCACAAATACGCTGCGGAATTCCAGCGTATTTGAGGTTGATGGCTTGATAACTAGGCCCCTTTGTCTTTAGACTATATATGGAGATATATATCTTCTAACACCATCTCTTGGACTCCTATGATTCCAATATAAACTGACATTAGAGACTTTTTTATACTTTGAGCTAAGTTTTGTCTGCTATATTTCTCGAAATACCATTCCTTATTTCATTTACTAGACATTACGTTTTACACTATTTATTTGGATGCGATAGTATATGGTTGTTTATAGGTGTCTGCATTGTCAACTTTTGTTACTCTAGTGAATCCATTTGCTTTCACTTTATAGGCAACAATATATTTTTGATATATTATACATTTTATATTCCTATTATATTTATATATTACTAATGTATATGTGATCTTAGGTTTTTTTAGTACCAGATTTAGTCATTTAATATTTTTGATACTTATTTCTATATTCATATTATTATAACCGTTCATTTTTACTTTTATTATTATGAAGCGTCACTGGGTAATTATAGGTGATACTAGTAAGCAGGTTTTTTGCGCTCTAATCACAAAATTCTTGTTTTTTCTCATTTGTCATTTGGAAGTTTAATAGGGATATTACTTTCTTTTTGTGATTTAGCTGCACTAACCTCTTCCAGCTACTCTTTTCTTTTTGACTAATAAATACAGTCAAGATTCTATGCCCCTGGGTATGTAGTTTGGGAAGTCCTATCCTTATACTCCTTCTGGGTGAGCCGTAGCGCAGTCCCCGAGTCTTTGTTTTTTTGACCTTTTACTCTGGTTCTCTTGTTTTTCATATATGTGTGTGTGTGTACATATGTATTTATGTATTTATGTGTATATATGTCTTTACAGGCAAGTATATACAAGTGCATTGGAGCCCTTTGCAGTTAAATAGTTGAAAACATGTTAAAGCTTATTTACTCAGAATTGATTTTTAATAAAAGTTTTAACTATGTATTTACTGTAAATATCTAACATTCCAATGATCTGCAAATAGCAGAATAGGTTCAATGTATTTCTAAATAGATAAATATCAGTATATATCTATACCTATATATTATTTTATATATATATATATATATATATATATATATATATATAAAGTCTTAAGAATATGCACTCACTGGATTTAAAGCACAGCACACTTTATTTAGGTTGTGATGTTTCGGGGCATTCACCCCTTCCTCAGTCTGAGGAAGGGGTGAATGCCCCGAAACGTCACAACCTAAATAAAGTGTGCTGTGCTTTAAATCCAGTGAGTGCATATTCTTAAGACTTTATTTGATGATTTATGCACCCTGGTCTTGAGACTTTGGCGAGTGGGAATGCGCTACCATCTGTTTTATATATATATATATATATATATATATTTTACCAAAAAAACATCAGATATACAGTACAGTATTAGAATTTTTGTTTAACAATGGTTTAATGACCATATATAATTATTTCTCATTCTCTTTATTATAATACAACCAGAAAAAAACAGGATATTTGTATGTAGTATTAAAAAACCGAAAAAAACCTCAGAAAAAAACAGCTTCTATAGGCTAAAGTGGCAAGTATTTAGTGTGACCTCCCCTTACACTTGAGCAATAGCAGGAACCTGCCTCTCGTAAACCTAAATGGAACACTAATTAATGCCATTGCTAACAACTGTATTTGTCCTACTATTTCATGTCAAAATGACTGCTGTGATAAAGGTCTATTACACCAGGTTTGTGCAAGACATGCTTGAGCATTGCATACACATCTGGTATGAGTTTAATTCATTGGAAGCTTGCTAATAAGATCAACTTTCAATCACATCATTCCATTCAAAATGCCAAAGATCACAGAATTTGACAGACATAAAATTATACTTTTGCATCAGCAAGGCCACTCTCAAAGGGAAATCAGTAAACAAACTGAATACTCAAGATGTGGTATTCAAGTTGTTTTAAAGAAATTTGAAGAATCAGGGGAGGTCAAGGACATAAAAAGGACGGGAAGGCCAATAACACAAAATCTATTGAGAAGTTTCTCAGAGTTTCTTCTTTGAGAGACCAGAAAAAGTCCAGCAAGGACCTGGCTCAGCATCCGGCAGCTTCATCTGGATGTCAAGTTGACCCTTCTACATTCCATTCAGGAATGGTCTTTGTGGAAGGGTAGCAACCAAGAAACCACTTTTTCAGAAGGGGAACAGGGTGAAAAGGCTAAGATATGCTAAAACTCACAAAGATTGGAATGAAGTGGAAAAGAATATTATGGAGTGATAAATCCAAGTTTGAAATTTTTGGCTCCAATCATTGACAATATGTGAGAAGATTAGTTGGAGAGAGATGGAAGAATGAGCGCTTGTGGCCTTCAGTGAAACATGGTGGAGGGTCTGTCCTGGTTTGGGACTGCATTTCTTCCAGTTGTGTTGGCGATATCATCCGAATTGATTGGATCATGAATGCTGAAAAGTACAGACAGGTTTTAATTCATCAAGCCATTCCTTCTGGAAAGCACTTGATTGGGGAGAATTTTATTTTTTAAGCATGATAACGATCCCAAGCACACTGCTAATGAGAGAAAAACAGCTGATTAAACACTGATAGTCATAGACTGGCCACCACAGAGTCCAGACCTGAAAATTATAGAGGCTGTGTGGGATCACCTCGGCAGAGAAACAATTAAATACAACCTAAATCTAAAGAAGAACTCTGTGCTGTAAAAAGCCTTGTATAATATACCAGACAATTACTTCAGAAAACTTCTGGACAGTCTCCCCAAAATAGTTTTAGATGTGCTTAGTGTAAAGGGACGTCACACTAAATACTGACTTTTGCCTGAAGAAGTAATTTTGTTCTGACAATTTTTTTTTATATACTTTTTGTACATGTTTCCTGTATTTTCTGTTTGTATCTTAATTAAGAGACCGACACATAAATATGGATGGTTATTAAAACTTTTCTAAAACAACAAATCTAATGGTGGCCTAAGACTTGTGCACAGTACTGTATGTAGAAATATGTATTTATGAATAAATAGAACATATTCTATTATTTGAAGAACATTGGAATGTGAAATATTCATATTTTCATGTTGTGTTTGTGCAAATGAGAATATGCGATCGGGGTTGCGTTACAGCGGGATGTTTTTTCTCCATTGACTTCTATGGGGGAATACGTGAATGCGCACGCAATATTCTAACTTTGGATTATTGCGCTTGTCAGGATAGCACAAAATCAAAAACAGTTTACTTTCAACTCGTAATATGAGCGCAAGCTGAAGCAAAAAAGCTTACTTCCAGTGCAATTAACGCTCGAGCTGAAGCAATAATTTGCGCTCCACTCATAATCTGGCCCTGTATCTTTAAACCAAAACAGATAAGACAACTCTTTCAAATTAGATGAACACATAGGTTGATGGTAAATATTTAGGGCTAGATTAAAAGTGTTGTACGTTGGAAATAGCGCATTTTACAACTTGAAAGTAAACACGATCACGAGACGCAATCACATTTTAGGCTTGTCAGGTTAGCTGGAACGAAGCCCTTGGCTAAAGGGTAGTGCGTTAAAGAAATGTAAAAAATGCGTAACACTCTTCACGATTTGTGATTTAGGTCAGGTTAGCGCACATGAAGAATTGCTAACCTCAAAGAGTGTTACTGAAATATTACAAAATATTAATAAAAATTATTAAAAATTATTATATATATTGTAAAAAATAATATATATATATATATATATACTATGTATTATTTAGAATATTTTACGGTATGTATAATTATTAATAATTTTATTATTCTTATTATTATTCTTTTAAATTTTATATTTAAAGGGACATAATACTCATATGCTAAATCACTTGAAACTGATGCAGAATAACCGTAAAAAGCTGACAGGAAAATATCACCTGAGCATTTCTATGTAAAAAAGGAAGATATTTACCTCACAATTTCCTTAGCTCAGCAGAGTAAGTTCTGTGTAAAAAGTTATACTCAGCTGCTGCTCAGCTGCAGGTAAAAAAAAAGAAGAAATGAACAGCAGCCAATCAGCATCAGCAGTGCTGAGGTCATGAACTCTTTTACTGTGATCTCATGAGATTTGACTTAAAGGGATACTAAACCCAATTTTTTTTCTTTCATGATTCAGATAGACCATGAGATTTTAAGCACCTTTCTAATTTACTCCTATTATTAATTTTTCTTTGTTCTCATTCTATCTTGATTTGAAAAAGCAGTACTGTAATCTTTATAGCCGGACCATTTTTTGTTCAGCACCTAGGTAGCACTTGCTGATTTGTGGCTAAATGTAGCAAACCAATCAGCAAGCGCTCCCAGGTGCTGAACTAAAAATGGGCTGGCTCCTAATCTTTCATTACTGCTTTTTCAAATCAAGATAACATGAGAACAAAGAAAAATTGATAATAGGAGTAAATTAGAAAGTTGCTTAAAATTGCATGCTCTATCTGAATCATGAAAGAAAAAATTTGGGGTTAGTATCCCTTTAACTCTCATGAGATTTCATTGTAAACTTCCTTAAGCTGAATAGGGAAATAAGATGAGAGTGCACGTAAGCTCGCTCCTTCCGCTGTCCCGGGACAGACATACTGATTTGCTGCTTAGAAGTCCTTTAGCTACTGAGGAACTTTTGAGGTAAAATATCTTCCTTTTTTACATAGAGATGTTCAGGTGATATTTTCTAGTCAGCTTTGTACAGCTATGCTGCATCACTTTCAAGAGTTTAAACATTTGGGTATTATGGCCCTTTAATATTTCAAGTAATGCGCATTGAGGTTAGCAATTCTTCATGTGTTCTAACCCAACACCATGTTAGACCTAAATCGCAAAACGCAAAGCGATATGCATATTTTACATTCCTATGTTCTTCATATTTACTTTTCATTATTAAATAATATATTTCTATATATCTGATATTGTCAATTTAAAATAGATATCTATACCTATATATCTATTGAAATAGGTATACAGATATATATATATATATCTTTTTCATCTAGTTCAAATGCTAGAAGTTTAAATGCCTAATCTATGTTGCAATGTTTATATGATATGGCTTATGTGTATATTTCCTTAAGATTGAGTCCTGTAACTGGATACAGGGAGGTGGATATGTTTTTAAACAGTGCAACTGATAGATAGATTCCTCTTCTTGCATGATGTTTACTTTGATTATTTGATTAGTGTGTTTTCCATCATTGCTTGTCTAAATATACTTTAAGCTACTTAAACTGGATCAGTAACTAATTACAGTGATTCTATTGTAACTACTGAATATCTACTACTACTGATGATTGTACATATTAGTGTTCAACTATGAGGTTATGCAAAATACTTGCATATGCAGTTTGTTTTATTTTGTATTTTGATTGTGTTTTCTGGTGGTATGGTCATGGGGCCTTGTTTGTGTGTTACCATGGTGATGGATTTTTGGTGCAATTTTGATGTTTGTGATGGGTGGGGCTAGTGCTATATATTGCACACTTTGTTCACTTGCACTGTTGTCTGGTCTGAGGAAGGGGTCTGCGAACCCCGAAACGTTACCACAATAAAGATTTGAAGGTTTCTGAAACTAAATCCAGTGAGTGCAGTCCTTTATTGGATATAGACTGTATACTTGTTTGACTTTGCACCCTGGTTGATGACTACACAGCATTGGGAGTGCAGACACACACGGAGGATATATATATATATATATATATATATTTACAATAAAAAAGACTTTATCCTGTTAGTAAAGAACATTGGAATGGGAAATATTCAGAACTCATGTCAGGTTAGCGTGCAAGCGATAGTTGTTAGGTTTTTTCTTCTTCACCCTCTATTGACTTCTATGGGGAAACTCATTAACGGGGTCATAATATTTGGTTAGGGAGCATCGGGTTTCGCTCATATGCAAACTTTTTACTTTTTTTTTTTATAAATGTTTTTATTAAGATAATTTACTTTCAGATACAAATATAAAAAAATAGGAATTGTACTTGGAGCGCGCAGGTTCCTCCATAACACATAGATAGACAATCTGAACAGTTCAAACTTTTGAGGTAGGTATAATTGCAGATTATATTATATAAATATAATAAAATACTCTTACAAGTGAATGTGATGATGAGGGAGGGGAAGGCGGGGGGGAGGCGGGAGGTAGAGTAAAGCGTAGGGGGTAGAGAGAAAGTGTCCGTCGTAGTGATAAACTATGTAAGAATGTCTAATTTACGTTTGTCGCAGTGTTCGGGGACCAATTAGTGTCGTAACGAGTTTGCCAGTCTGCCTACACTAGTTCAAACAGATCTGAGTTGTTTAAAGTGTAGAAGACATTTTTCTCCATATTATAGATGTATGACATATAGTTTAAAATATAGGACCATTTTGGGGGAGTCGTGGTTTTCCATGATTTGGCTATTGCCGCTTTAGTAGCTGTTAGTAAGTAAATGCATAGATATGCTTGGTTTTTGGGTAGGTCTCGGTTACCGATATGAAGAAGGGCATTTGAAGGGGTTTTGGGGAGTATTATACCCAAGCTGGCTAGTGTTCGAAAGCAAGTATTCTATAGAGGACTAAGCGTAGGGCATTCCCACCATATGTGTAGGGAGTCTCCTTTTTTCCCACAATTACGCCAACATAAAGGCGAAGAAGATCCATAGATTTTGTTCAGTCTAGTGGGGGTGAGGTACCAGTGTGTTAGGATTTTATAGTATGTTTCAAAGAGGGTGACGCAATGTAGGGCTTTCTTGGTGAGGGATATGACGTGTTGCCATGTCTGTGGGGATATGGTCGTGTCCAGGGCTGATTCCCATTTAAGTAGATGAGGGAGTTTGAGATTCCTTTTAGGGAGTAATGAATTGAGAGGGGTCTGTGTAGCTTTTTACCTTGTTGCCAAGTTATTTCCCAGAGTGTTCAAGGTCTATATTTTTCGGGTTTGAATCCCCAACTTAGGAGGAAACTTCTCAACCTTGTGTATTCATAAATCATGTGTCTGGGGAGAGCAAGCTCGGTCTGTAATTCTGTAAGTGTTAGGAAGCGCAGGGTCGAAGAGGTAACCCATAGGTCTGCAACTGTCTGGATTCCCATCTGAGCCCAACCATGCGGGTGAGAGTCAGGAAGGCCCCGGAGAAGGCCCTTTAGGGGGGTGATAGGTGAGGGGTGTGGAGCAATATGCGGATAATGCCTTAATTTGTCCCAAATAGCGAGACATTCTCGTATTATAGGGTTGCTAATGTCTGAGGTTTGCCGCATATGGGAGGGGATCCAGATCAAGTCTGGTAAGTATATGGAGTTCGGTAGTGAGGCTTGTTCAATAGTTTTCCATTTACTAAGAGATTCCTTCGCACCCCACTGTGCTATATGAGTGAGCATCGCACCTTCATAATAACGTAGAATCGTAGGGGAAGCTATCCCTCCCTTGTGGAGGGGGCTTTGGAGGATTTTATGGGCTACTCTAGGGGGTTTATGTTGCCATATATGTTTTTGTGAATTCGCTCTGAAATTGATGTAAAATGTACCCTGGGATTCTGAAAGGGAGGCACCTAAAAAGATATGAAATTTTGGGCAAGAATGACATTTTAAGGGCCGTTAGTCTTCCTAA
Organism: Bombina bombina; assembly: GCF_027579735.1. Classification (NCBI taxonomy): domain Eukaryota; kingdom Metazoa; phylum Chordata; class Amphibia; order Anura; family Bombinatoridae; genus Bombina; species Bombina bombina. Next base: position 422,780,706 of record NC_069501.1, on the reverse strand, counting down.
CCATGATATATAAGTGTAGTCCCATTTATCTTTTAAAGTGCAAAGTTCAGATAGTAACGGTAGGTAGTTTTCTTTAATCATCTGTGGGATGTTGCTGGATATCTTAACTCCTAAATGTGATATATAGTTACTGGGGCAGTGGACTCTAAATTGGGTTTTAAGGGTATTAGCTGTGTCTTGGGGGAATCCCCAAGTGAAGATTTCAGTTTAAGTTTAATTTATATAGAGACATGTGTCCGAAAGACTCCAGGATTTCCTTCAGTCTCGGGAATGAGGAAAGGGGGTCTGAAGAGAATATTGTTATATCGTCGGCAAATAGCGCTATTTTATGAATAGTGCCATGTAAGCGGACGCCGTCTACTTTCTTTTGTTGTCTGATTTGTTCAGCTAGCGGTTCAATCGCAAGGGCGAAGATCAGAGGCGATAAAGGGCACCCTTGTCTGGTGCCGTTGGAGATTAGGAAGGGGGAGGAAAGGAAACCTAGACTCTTAACCGTCGCTGAGGGAGCGGAGTAAAGTGCTTGGATTGCCTTAACGATATGGTCCGGAAAACCAAAGGTCTTGAGGACCTCCCATAAGTAAGACCACCTTACACGGTCAAAAGCCTTCTCTGCATCTAACGAGATTACAGAGAATGGCTTGTTAAGTCTAGCAGATTCAGTGCAAATGTTTAGTAGACATCTAGTGTTGTCAGGTCCCTCGCGGTTTGGGATGAACCCAACTTGGTCTAAGTTTATGAGTTGCGGTAATAATTTAGATATGTGGATAGCAAACAATTTAGCATAGATTTTTACGTCCAAATTTATTAAAGATATTGGTCTATAATTAGAGCAAAGAGATGGGTCTTTCTCTTGTAAGGTGTATCCAGTCCACGGATCATCCATTACTTGTGGGATATTCTCCTTCCCAACAGGAAGTTGCAAGAGGACACCCACAGCAGAGCTGTCTATATAGCTCCTCCCCTAACTGCCATATCCAGTCATTCTCTTGCAACTCTCGACAAACATGGAAGTAGTAAGAGAGAAGTGGTGAAACGTAGTTGTTTTTTTCTTCAATCAAAAGTTTGTTATTTTTAAATGGTACCGGAGTTGTACTATTTTTGTCCCAGGCAGAAAATAGAAGAAGAATCTGCCTGTGATCTCTATGATCTTAGCAGGTTGTAACTAAGATCCATTGCTGTTCTCACACATAACTGAAGAGAGAGGTAACTTCAGCTGGGGAATGGTGTGCAGGTTATCCTGCTATGAGGTATGTGCAGTTAATTTTTTTTTCTAGAGATGTAAACACTAGAAAATGCTGCTGTTACCAGATTTATGTAAGGTAAGCCTGAATACAGTGATTTAATAGCGACTGGTATCATGCTTACTTTCAGAGGTAATACTCTTATAGATTTTCAATATAAAACGTTGGCTGGAAATGTTTAAACGTTTTTATATATGCTTTGGTGATAAAACTTTATTGGAGCCTAGTTTTTTTCCACATGGCTGGCTTAAATTTGCCTAGAAACAGTTTCCTTAGGCTTTCCACTGTTTAGACATGAGTGGGATGGGCCTAATTTAGCGCTTTATTGCTCAGTAACTTTTGCAGACTGAGACATCCAGCTTTCCTCCAGGAGTCCCCTGAATGCTATAGGACATCTCTAAAGGGCTCTTAGGCTTTCCAAAGTCGTTTGTTTGGGAAGGTAGGGCCACAGCAGAGCTGTGGCAGTTTGTTGTGACTGTTAAAAAACATCTATATCGTTTTTTTGATCCGTTTTTTGATCTAAGGGGTTAATCATCCATTTGCAAGTGGGTGCAATGCTCTGTTAGCCTATTATACACACTGTAAAAATTTTGTTTGATTTACTGCTTTTTTTCACTGTTTTTCAATTTCTGACAAAAATTGTTTTTCTTAAAGGCACAGTACTGTTTTTATGTTTTGCTTGTTAACTTGATTTAAAGTGTTTTCCAAGCTTGCTGGTCTCATTGTTAGTCTGTTTAAGCATGTCTGACATAGAGGAAACTCCTTGTTCATTATGTTTAGAAGCCATGGTGGAACCCCCTCTTAGAATGTGTACCAAATGTACTGATTTCACTTTAAGTAATAAAGATCATATTCTGTCTTTAAAAAATTTATCACCAGAGGAATCTGACGAGGGGGAAGTTATGCCGACTAACTCGCCCCACGTGTCAGACCCTTTGACTCCCGCTCAAGGGACTCACGCTCAAATGGCGCCAAGTACATCTAGTGCGCCCATGGCGTTTACTTTACAAGACATGGCGGCAGTCATAGATAATACAATGTCAGCGGTATTATCCAGACTACCTGGGTTACGAGGAAAGAGAGACAGCTCTGGAGTTAGAAGAAATACAGAGCATACTGACGCTTTAGTAGCTATGTCTGATACTCCCTCACAATATGCAGAAGCTGAGGAAGGAGAGCTTCTTTCTGTGGGTGATGTTTCTGACTCAGGGAAGAGGATTCAACCTGATTCTGATATGTCAACATTTAAATTTAAGCTTAAACACCTCCGCGTATTACTCAGGGAGGTTTTAGCTGCTCTGAATGACTGTGATACAATTGCAGTGCCAGAGAAAATGTGTAGATTGGATAAATACTATGCAGTGCCGGTGTGCACTGATGTTTTTCCAATACCTAAAAGGTTTACAGAAATTATTACTAAGGAATGGGATAGACCAGGTGTGCCGTTCTCTCCCCCTCCTATTTTTAAGAAAATGTTTCCGATAGATGCCGCCACACGGGACTTATGGCAGACAGTCCCTAAGGTGGAGGGAGCAGTTTCTACCCTAGCTAAGCGTACTACTATCCCTGTCGAGGACAGTTTTGCTTTCTCAGATCCAATGGATAAAAAGTTAGAGGGTTACCTTAAGAAAATGTTTATTCAACAAGGTTTTATTCTACAGCCCCTTGCATGCATTGCCCCAGTCACTGCTGCTGCAGCTTTCTGGTTTGAGTCTCTGGATGAGGCTTTACAGGTAGAGACCCCATTGGATGACATACTTGACAAGCTTAGAGCACTTAAGCTAGCCAATTCTTTTGTTTCTGATATCATTGTTCATTTGACTAAACTAACGGCTAAGAATTCTGGTTTTGCTATTCAGGCGCGCAGGGCGCTATGGCTTAAATCATGGTCAGCTGACATTACTTCAAAGTCTAAGCTGCTTAACATTCCCTTCAAGGGGCAAACCCTATTCGGGCCTGGTTTGAAGGAGATCATTTCTGATATCACTGGAGGAAAAGGTCATGCCCTTCCTCAGGATAGGTCCAAATCAAGGACCAAACAGACTAATTTTCGTGCCTTTTCGAAACTTCAAGGCGAGTGCGGCATCAACTTCCTCTAATGCAAAACAAGAGGAAACTTTTGCCCAGTCCAAGTCGGTCTGGAGACCTAACCAGACCTGGAACAAAGGTAAGATGGCCAAAAAGCCTGCTGCTGCCTCTAAGACAGCATGAAGGATCGGCCCCCTATCCGGTAACGGATCTAGTAGGGGGCAGACTTTCGCTTTTCGCCCAGGCTTGGGCAAGAGATGTCCAGGATCCCTGGGCGCTGGAAATTGTATCCCAGGGATATCATCTGGACTTCAGAGCTTCTCCTCCAAAAGGGAGATTTCACCTTTCACAATTATCTGCAAACCAGATAAAGAGAGAGGCATTCTTACACTGTGTTCAAGACCTCCTAGTTATGGGAGTGATCCATCCAGTTCCAAAGGAGGAACAGGGACAGGGATTTTACTCAAATCTGTTTGTGGTTCCCAAAAAGAGGGAACCTTCAGACCAATTTTAGATCTCAAGATCTTAAACAAATTCCTCAGAGTCCCATCATTCAAGATGGAGACTATTCGTACCATCCTACCTATGATCCAGGAGGGTCAATACATGACTACAGTGGATTTAAAGGATGCTTATCTTCACATTCCGATACACAAAGATCATCATCGGTTTCTCAGGTTTGCCTTCCTGAACAGGCATTACCAGTTTGTAGCTCTTCCCTTTGGGTTAGCTACAGCCCCAAGAATCTTTACTAAGGTTCTGGGGTCACTTCTGGCAGTCCTAAGACCGCGGGGCATAGCAGTGGCCCCTTATTTAGACGACATTCTGATACAGGCGTCAAATCTCCAAATTGCCAAGTCTCATAGGACAAAGTCCTGGCATTTCTGAGGTCGCATGGGTGGAAGGTGAACGAAGAAAAAAGTTCTCTATCCCCTCTCACAAGAGTCTCCTTTCTGGGAACTCTAATAGATTCTGTAGAAATGAGGATTTACCTGACAGAGTCCAGGTTATTAAAACTTCTAAATTCCTGCCGTGTTCTTTTTTCCACTTCTCGCCCTTCGGTGGCTCAGTGTATGGAAGTAATCGGCTTAATGGTAGCGGCAATGGACATAGTGCCGTTTGCACGCCTACATCTCAGACCACTGCAACTTTGCATGCTCAGTCAGTGGAATGGGGATTACACAGATTTGTCCCCTCTACTAAATCTGGATCAAGAAACCAGGGATTCTCTCCTCTGGTGGCTATCTCGGGTCCATCTGTCCAAAGGTATGACCTTTCGCAGGCCAGATTGGACAACTGTAATGACAGATGCCAGCCTTCTAGGCTGGGGGGCAGTCTGGAACTCCCTGAAGGCTCAGGGATCTTGGACTCAGGAGGAGACACTCCTTCCAATAAACATTCTGGAACTAAGAGCTATATTCAATGCTCTTCAGGCTTGGCCTCAACTAGCGACAATGAGGTTCATCTGATTTCAGTCGGACAACATCACGACTGTGGCTTACATCAACCATCAAGGGGGAACAAGGAGTTCCCTAGCGATGTTAGAAGTCTCAAAGATAATTCACTGGGCAGAGATTCACTCTTGCCACCTATCAGCTATCCATATCCCAGGTGTGGAGAACTGGGAGGCGGATTTTCTAAGTCGTCAGACTTTTCATCCGGGGGAGTGGGAACTCCATCCGGAGGTGTTTGCACAATTGATTCATCGTTGGGGCAAACCAGAACTGGATCTCATGGCATCTCGCCAGAACGCCAAACTTCCTTGTTACGGATCCAGGTCCAGGGATCCCAAGGCGACGCTGATAGATGCTCTAGCAGCACCTTGGTCTTTCAACCTGGCTTATGTGTTTCCACCGTTTCCTCTGCTCCCTCGTCTGATTGCCAAAATCAAGCAGGAGAGAGCATCGGTGATCTTGATATCGCCTGCGTGGCCATGCAGTACTTGGTATGCAGATCTGGTGGACATGTCATCCTTTCCACCATGGACTCTGCCGCTGAGACAGGACCTTCTACTTCAGGGTCCTTTCAACCATCCAAATCTAATTTCTCTGAGACTGACTGCCTGGAGATTGAACGCTTGATTTTATCAAAGCGTGGCTTCTCCGAGTCAGTCATTGATACCTTAATTCAGGCACGAAAGCCTGTCACCAGGAAAATCTATCATAAGATATGGCGTACATATCTTTATTGGTGTGAATCCAAGGGTTACTCATGACAGGATTCCCGGGATATTATCTTTTCTCCAAGAAGGATTGGAAAAAGGATTGTCAGCTAGTTCCTAAAAGGGACAGATTTCGGCTCTGTCTATTCTTTTGCACAAGCGTTTGGCGGATATTCCAGACGTTCAGGCATTTTGTCAGGCTTTAGTCCGAATCAAGCCTGTGTTTAAACCTGTTGCTCCGCCATGGAGTTTAAATTTGGTTCTTAAAGTTCTTCAAGGGGTTCCGTTTGAACCTCTTCATTCCATAGATATCAAACTTTTATCTTGGAAAGTTCTATTTTTATATCAATCAGGAGATTGTTGTTCCGTCATTGTGTCCTAATCCTTCTTCAAAGAAGGAACGTCTACTACACAATCTTGACGTGGTTCGTGCTTTAAAGTATTATTTACAAGCTACTAATGATTTTCGTCAAACATCTGCTTTGTTTGTTGTCTACTCTGGACAGAGGAGAGGCCAAAAGGCTTCAGCAACTTCTCTTTCTTTTTGGCTAAGGAGTATAATACGCTTAGCTTATGAGACTGCTGGCCAGCAGCCTCCTGAAAGGATTACAGCTCATTCTACTAGAGCTGTGGCTTCCACATGGGCCTTTAAAAATGAGGCTTCTGTTGAACAGATTTGCAAGGCGGCGACTTGGTCTTCGCTTCATACCTTTTCAAAATTCTATAAATTTGATACTTTTGCTTCTTCAGAGGCTATTTTTGGGAGAAAGGTTTTACAGGCAGTGGTACCTTCCATTTAAGTACCTGCCTTGTCCCTCCCTTCATCCGTGTACTTTAGCTTTGGTATTGGTATCCCACAAGTAATGGATGATCCGTGGACTGGATACACCTTACAAGAGAAACCATAATTTATGCTTACCTGATAAATTTATTTCTCTTGTGGTGTATCCAGTCCACGGCCCGCCCTGTCATTTTAAGGCAGGTATTTTTTAACTTTAAACTACAGTCACCACTGCACCCTATGGTTTCTCCTTTCTCTTGCTTGTCTTTGGTCGAATAACTGGATATGGCAGTTAGGGGAGGAGCTATATAGACAGCTCTGCTGTGGGTGTCCTCTTGCAACTTCCTGTTGGGAAGGAGAATATCCCACAAGTAATGGATGATCCGTGGACTGGATACACCACAAGAGAAATAAATTTATCAGGTAAGCATAAATTATGTTTTTTGTGGTTTGGGGATAGTTATTACCGTGGCTTCTAAAAATTCTCTGGCAAAGTTCCCTTCTTCTCTAGCCTGATTGAAAAATTTAAGGAGTAGTGGGACTAGTTCATTTATGTATGTTTTATAGAAAGATGCCGAGTAACCATCCGGGCCCGGGGTTTTAAAGGTTTTCATATGTGTTACTACATAGTTGATTTCTCTGAGTGTAAAAGGGGATGATAGCGCTTCTTGGTAGTCTAAGGACAGTGTAGGGAGTTTTAAGTTGTCTAAAAAAAATATGGATATTAGTGGTAGAGGTTAGTGAGTGTTCCTGTGTGTTTTCTAAGTTATATAGTTTTGAGTAAAATTTTTCAAAGCATGTGCCTATCTCCGAGGGTTTTCGATAAGTCTGATTTCCAGATTGAATATGGTGAATTCTTGATGAGCTCGCTCTGTTTTTAAGTTTATTAGCTAAAAGTGTATCAGCTTTATTTCTCTTGTGATAGGAGATCTGTTTTAATTTGAATAAGTTAGCTTGGGTGTGCGCTTAAGTTCCAACTGATTAATATGGTTTTTAATCTTCGTGATTTGGTCTATGGTAACGTCTGAGGGTGTGTTTCTATTAAGGAGTTCTAATCTGCGTAGCTCCATATGGGATCTAGAGAGGGGAAGGCCCGAGAGTTTTTTAAAAGAGCTTGTCTCTTTATTATAAGGACCCGAAAAGTGGCTTTTAGCTGCGCCCCAGAGGGTATCATCCCTAACCTGCCTGTTGTCATTAGATTGGGAATAGAATATTATATCTTTTCTGAGAGTTTCTTTAAAAGAAGCATCCTGGAGGACGTGGTGTGGTAGGCGCCAGGAGGGTCTCGTATTATTATGTTCTGCTGACCGGAAAGTCACTGTAACTAGGTCATGGTCAGACCATGGACATAGGGAAATATTAGAGTGTTTTACTTGGTCAAGGGTTTCTGCTGAGCAGAAGACATAGTCGAGTCTAGAATAAGTTTTATGAGGGTAGGAGAAGTCAGTTTAATCCTTGTCCCTAGGGTGAAGTGATCTCCATATATCTTAGTATTGGAATTGGGCGATAATTTGTCTAAATTTATGGGAGAGTTGTGTGGGGGGGAGTAGGCTGTTTTGCATGGGTAGCTTTTTTCCTATCTAGTGTTGGGTCCCAGGTCATATTGAAGTCTCCCGCCACCAAGACTCTGCCTATTTTCACCCGGTCCACAGTGCATAGGACTCGTTTAAGGTATCTGGGTTGATGTGAGTTAGGAAGATAAATAGAGACTAGGGTGTGGTCAATATGGTCTAGTTTGCATGTCAGGATTAGGAATCTAGATTGAGAGTCTTTTAGGACTTGAATTTGCTCATAAGCTATTCTTTTATGAATTAGAATTGCTGTACCTCTGGCCTTTTTCAGGAAGGTAGTATATTCAAGAACGGTGTAATCCTTGGATATTGAGTATGGAGAGTTGTCTAAGGACCAATGTGTCTCCTGAAGGAAGGCCACATCAGGGTTATGGAATTTGAGCGATCTAGCTAGGAGGCTTCGCTTATGTGGGGAATTTAAACCTCTGACATTGTGGGTCAAGATTTTAAGGGGGGCATAGGGGGTTGTAGGGGGATAGTCCAAGTCAGTCAGGAAGGATTAGGTAAGAGGGGGTAGGTGGTAGGGGGAGCCGGGTAGTAGATAAAGGGAAGGGGTTAGTGAAAATCATCCACTTTGATGGAGCCCTAGCGTGGGCTACCAATAGGGGGGGAGAGAACGGTGAACAGAAACAGAAGTCAGCAGGGCTAACCCTGCTCCGCAGTAACAACTTAACCTAAATTATAACTTCAATAGTGCAAAACATATACAAAAGCATTAACATTGGACGTGGTGAGCATAAATACAATATAACTTTCAGGTTACTTACAAAATTTGAAGCTTTAACCTAAACTTCATTCGTACACTACTAAGATCAGGCTAATTGTCCAGGCTTGGTAGTGGCTTGTTAAGGTGGGTTGGTATTAGGTCTCTTCGCTCTTTGCTCCTTAATGGACAATTCGGGAGCTGAATCTCTCAATTTTGGGTAGGTAGGCTGAATTGCTGGAGGTTGATCTGAGTGGAGACCCCAGGTGGTGAGGAGAGCCATGCCCTGAGGGATGGTGGATATTATATGGCTTTGATTATTTCTTGTGACCACCAGGTTCGTGGGGTGTCCCCATCGGTACTTGATATTAGCTTATCTGAGAGCCAAGGTAATTTGTTGGAAAGTTTTGCGGTACTGTAGTGTATGAGCTGATAGATCAGGCAGGAGCTGTATGTCTTTGAATTTCTCTGACAAGTTTGGTCTTTTGAAAGCTGCTTGCATCAGTTTATCTTTATAAATGTAGCTATGGAAGCAGACAATTACATCCCGCGGTTTTTCGGCAGGAACAGATCGTGCTCTTAAAGCTCTGTGGGCTCTTTCCATTGTATCAGTTAACCCTTCCGGGGAACCAACAAGTTCTGCAAATAATTCCCTCAGAAAAGACTGTAGGTCAGTGTTCTCCACATTCTCCGAGATGCCTCTAAACCTGATGTTATTTCTGCGGGATCTGTCTTCAATGTCCGCCATTTTAAATTTAAGTTGAGTCATCTGGTCTGCTAGAGTTTCAGAGTAAGTTAGCAGGTTCGTCTGGTCTACTGCTAGATCATCTTGTTTTTGCTCAAGTGCTTCAACTCTTTCACCAATCTCTGAGATCTCCTTTTTCAGTTCCGCAGAGGAGCGTTGAATTTCCTGGGTAATAAAGCGTGTCTGGTTGGCCAACATCTGTTGTAGGGTTGACTTTGTAATATAATGGTGTGATAGCGCTTCTGAGCACATACTCGAGTGAGATTCAGCGTCAAGTGATTCAGGGTCACTCAACTCCTCATTAGGAACTAGATTGGGTTCTTTACTGGATTGAGTAAAATGATCATAAACAGTCTTTTTGGTGACTGTGGGGGTCTTTCCTTGTCTCCTGGATCCGTGAGGCATGGCGGAGAGATTATAAAGTTAAGCTGAAAATCAAAAGTTAGTTGCAAGTAGAACACAATAAGTTAACCTGAAAGAGTAAGACACTTAATGTTAAGGTTTACTAACTCCCCTTACTTTGTTCGAGCTGCGGAGCAGGATTGGTTATCACCCTATAGAAACTAAGACATTTTTGTTAAATCATCTTTCAAGATACACATAAATTGCAAATCTCAACAGCAGGAGGCAACCTTGAATTGTGGACCCCCTTGCACCTCAGGTATATGGGATACAACTGTTCAGAAGGATAAAAGGAAAGGGGAGGTGACCAGTCCAGACTAGCTGGACCGGAAAGGAGGAGGTAGAAGGGGATCTTCTAGAGCCTGTTTAGCTCAGGAGAGCCCTGAATTAATGCTTATGACTTGAGTAGCACTACTGCTGGGGTGTGAGCAAAGCAGTATAGTATTGTAAAGACAGGTCTAGGTCTTTGTTGGCAGTAGTTTTCCCAGTTTCCAAAACTTTACTCTAAATTATTTAGGTAGAAGGTAAAATCAGGATATATTCCTGACTTTGGAAAAGAGGTATGGATTTACCTAGTGATATGGGGTGTGGGATGGATTGAATACTCTGGTGTAGATGACAGCTTGGGTCCTAATGTTTAAGTGCCAGAACTTATTGTATGTCACTAAAGTTACTGATAATACCTTGGAGGTCTGTATACATTTTTTGGGGCCTGAAATGAGGGGTGTAGGTGTATGAGGGTATCTATAAGTGCTAGGGTGCTAGTATAATACCAGGTAAAGTTAGCTCCTTACCTCATTAGGAATGCATACAGTTTGAAAGCAGTAAGATATCTACATGTAAGACAGGTTCAGTATACATTATAGAGCAATGCAGACATATAACAGCTGTAGTAATGGTACAATTCACCTAATACACAGTTTAAGAGTTTGCATGCAGCCCCAGCAGTGCAGCTGAATAACAAGAAGTGTCCAATGGTTCCACTCTGAATGGTAACCTAGTGGGGAAGTTTGCAGGAATAGCTGCACTGGGCTTATGAGTGCATATAACCAGTAAAGCTCTTTCTAAGGCCAGGGTAGAGATGGAGAGTTTTGCAGCAGTTCACAGGTAGATATGTGTAACAATGAGGTTGAAATTATTTTCTCTACCAGAACTTGGGAAGTATGTGCAGATGGTAACTTTACAGATAATATGTAGCCTTGCAGTTGATAGGTGATCTTAGATATGGGCAGTTATAACAGCATATGGCCCAGGACGAGTGTAAGACCCCCACTGATAACCTAATGAAGGCGACAGGCTATATATCCCTTGTACATAGGTTGGTGCTGCAATATGTACTGGGGCTGGTTGTAAGGCCTAAATTTCTATCAAGTTAAGTTTTGCCATGATGTTGTCGGCTGGTGGGGTAGTGGGGTTCAAGTAGGGAAAGTGTCTCTATGTGCTCAAGGCACTCTTACCCGGTCCACCTGATCTTCCTTGGTCTGCTTTCAGGTTCGTTAGTGAGTCCAGTGGAGTAGGCCTCAATATGGTGGAGATTCGCACCCAAAACTGAAATTATGGCGCACTTTAAAATTTATAGGGTCTCCCTTGGTCCCCGCAGAAGACCAGCGGTAAACCCAGGCCACCGATCCAGATAAGTAGCCAGCTAGAAGGGAGGACCAGTCCAGACTATGCTCCTTCGCTGCGGGGAATCAACTGGCGCCTCCCGTCAGAGCAAGAGGATGGCTGCGGCCTGATCCGGAGCAGAGCCCCGACCCTCCGGATAGCAGGAGGAAGGTAGGCTGTACTGCAATAGGCTCAGCGGTCAAGGTTTCAGAGGGTCGTGGCCAAGTCTCAACTGTATCGGCTGTGTGGTGTCCGTAGGCCGATATCTAGGGCCGTGGTCCATCTATCAGACCTAGCGCTCCATCCGCAGCTGTAGGTGGACTTGCGGCAGCTTAGAGGTCGATCTTAATGTAGGTATCCGAGCCCCAGGTGTCACCGGCTCCCACAAAGTGCCCCGGGGTGGAGCCCCGACCCTCCGGGGTCTTAAAAGGCTTGGATTATTGAACTGTAGCAGGTTCTTGATGTCTGGCGGCTAGGTATCTTCCGTAGAATTGAAGAGGGTGCCAGCAAATTTTCGTCCCTGCACAATTTTTCCCCCAACTCGGTTCTAGGGTACTTCTTGCTGTTATATGTGAAAAGTTTTCCCTTTTTCTAAGTTATTTAAGATGTTAAATAATACTTTTAATCTCTAAATCAGAGGGAGCTCGCCACATGTGCTGCCACTCTGCTCTGCGGTTAACTCCGCCCCCCAACTTTTTACTTTTAACTGTTGATAGTGGCAGGGAAATGACAACTCTTACCATGAGAGACACACCACACAAAAAGTTAAAAGAGGATTGTATTGCTCATTTTGGGCTAGATTACAAGTGGAGCACTTATTTATTTAGCGCCCATAAATAGGCAAATTCGTCCTTTTACGGGTGCACACGGTAGCAATAAGCACTCCAAAAAGCACTCCAAAAGCTAACCAGAGGTCAGACCTCTTGTTAATTTTAAAAATGTGCCCCAATTGCACCCAAAATGTGAGCGCAATGCTTCTGTGCAATGCAAACGTGAAGCTATGTTCGCATTGCACCTTACTTGTAACACCAGCGCACATTTGCGTGCGCTGGTATTACTAAGTAGAGTGCAAATATTTCTTTTTCTGAAGCGATATTTTAAGCTCCACTTATAATCTAGCCCTTTGTCTCTGAAATTATATTATAAACATTAGGGAGAGTATAAACTTTTTGTAATAATGGATGTTAAATGCCATTATTAAGATCTAAAATACAGGTTTAAATTAAGTTGTATGTATATATTTATTTGTAAACTAAGCACATTTCTAAATGCTTTAACTGATCCTTAAACAAAGAAAATGACATGTTGTATATGAAGTATCAGAATAATGTGTTACAGTCTGTAAAACCTGATAACAAGTTGCCTAGTTTAGTTGTACGGATGTGCAAATGTATTGGCATATCTGTTAAAATTAGGTTGGCTGCATTTGGTCATTATTCATAATCATCACATTATTTTCCTCAACATTCACCCTTATTTGTTGTTATTTTTGCTACAAAAATTATTAACTTCCTATGTACTTGTTACGTTTAAATATTTGAAAATTTCCATCCATGTATTCATTCCTTATAGACTTCCAGGTAATTCTATCGTAATTAATGCTCAAATGTAATAAATGAATATTAAACATTCATTCAAATAGAAACAGAACAGAAATATTCAAATGGCAGAAAAAAAAATTCACAGGTAATATTGGTTTTGCCATTTTCATTGTCATTCGCCTATACCCCAATTGTAAGGTTGGTGATTTATATTGATATGGTCCAAGAATAATTTTACAAAGAAAATCTGTGTGTTTTTTCTCCTTTTTATATTTGTTTCAGAGCTAATAGTATAATGTATTATCCCTTGTAAAATATACATCCAGTGCACATACTGCAACTCATATGATATCTGACTTGTGTTGACAAGCTTTTTAAATCAATACCTTTTTTATTTAAAGGGACAGTCTAGGCCAAAATAAACTTTCATGATTCAGATAGAGCATGTAATTTTAAACAATTTTCCAATTTACTTTTATCACCAATTTTGCTTTGTTCTCTTGGTATTCTTAGTTGAAAGCTTAACCTAGGAGATTCCTATGCTAATTTCTTAGACCTTGAAGCCCACCTCTTTCAGATTTTAACAGTTTTTCACCACTAGAGGGTGTTAGTTCACGTATTTCATATAGATAACACTGTGCCTGTGCACGAGAAATTATCTGGGAGCAGACACTGATTGGCTAGACTGCAAGTCTGTCAAAAAAACTGAAAAAAGGGGCAGTATGCAGAGGCTTAGATACAAGATAATCACAGAGGTTAAAAGTATATTATTATAACTGTGTTGTTTATGCAAAACTGGGAAATGGATAATAAAGGGATTATCTATCTTTTAAAACAATAACAATTCTGGTGTAGACTGTCCCTTTAAAGGAACATAAAGCTGCAATAGGTAATAACTCTAATGTTATTAGTACGTTTTCTTACTGCATTAATGTTTGTATATACCTACGGTATATGTTTAATCCCCACAGCACAGTTTGACAATAGATCCGAGCCTCCTGACCAACAATGCCCCCCTGGTATGGATCTGAATGAGCCAACCAAGGGCAGCATTTGTACAATTGCCATTCTTGTTAAGATCAGGATAAGCAGTGTATTTCTTCTCTTACTTTAGTTATGTGTTGAAGCCCTTTGTGTCATTTTCTTATTGCTGCTTTATGTCCCTTAAATATATAAAACTTATTAAATTCATATATTTGTTCTGTTATGTGTAACAAGCTTATATATTTGTATGAAAAAAATATTATTAATATTAGTATTATTATAAGGGATACTAAACACAAATCTTTCATGATTCAGATAGAGAGTGCAATTTTAAACAACTTTCTAATTTACTCCTATTGTCAATTTTTCTTCATTCTCTTGCTATCTTTATTTAAAAAACAGGAATGTAAAGCTTAGGAGTCGACCCATTTTTGGTTCAGCACCCAGGATAGCGCTTGCTTATTGGTGACTAAATTCAGCCAACCAACAAGCAAGCGTAACCCAGGTTCTGAACCAAAATTGGGTCAGGTCCTAAGCTTTACATTCCTGCTTTTTAAATAAAGATAGCAAGAAAACAAAGAAAAATTTATAATATGAGTAAATTAGAAAGTTGTTTAAAATTGCATGCTCTGTCTGAATCATTAAAAAAAATGGTGTTTAGTGTCCCTTTAATAATGATACAATTCTACCGTGCTGTAAATGGGTACAATAAGTAAAGACAAGGAAGAGCAAGGCAGACTGGAGCGATTAGAAGTTTGTGAGCAGGTTTTGTGAGCAATTTTGAAAGCTTTAAATTCTGTAAAAGTGTGTGGCAGACTGAGGAAGAGAACTCCACAGGGCAGGTGCAGCACAAGAGAAGATGAAAGTAGAAGTTTGTGATTAGATGGTTTATGAAGCATAAGTCATAAGAAGAAAAAAGGAAAGGCAAGGTGGGGGGGGGGGGTAAAGGATAGGACAAGGTCAACTAATACTCAAAAGTAGTGGATGTGGGGTGTAATTCTTAAAGGGGATTTGTCAACACTCAAGAAGATTTCAGGTGTTGGAATCATGATAGTAGCATGATTCTTGGATATGTTGATTTTGAGGTGTTGGTGGCCCCCCAAGAGGAGGTATCAGTGAGACACTTTGAGAAACAATTTAAAAGGGAGGGGGATAGCCTGAGAAAGGCTGCACAGATTTATATAACATTAGCATATAGAGGTAATACAGGAACCCAAATGAGCTGATGGTATTCATAGGTAAAGAAAGTGTAGCTTGAAAAGAACATGAGTTCTTGGACTGAGACTTGAAAAATACCAACAGATGGTAGGAAAGGTGTAACAGAGTAGGAGGTGCTGAGGGAATGATTAGCTAGGTAAGATTCCATCTATGATAGGGCAGTACTATGTAATCCATGGCAGTGAAGACTGTTCAGTAGAAAGACTTTAAACCTATTTCACTGCCACAGGCTGTAAAGCAGTTGGATAGGAAGGAGATAAAAGGGAGATTATTGTTGTACAATAAAAGCAGGTGCTTTGTTTTTTGTTTATTTTTGTCTAAAATATGCAAGAAAGGTTGTCGGCTTTGAAGCTGTATGGTTGAAGTTGCACTGGAGTGAAAAAAGGTGTGCTGATGATGGAGACAGTATTATTGGTGGAAATGGGCAAATTCCCATAATCAAAATTTATAAAACTAAATGATTACCAACTAGGGAAAAAAACAATGTTTTATTTCTTGCTGCAAAATGAACAGCTTTTGTGTTCTTTTGTGCCGCTACTGGGAAGAGATTTGTGAAATAATTCTGTAGCATTTGTGAAACTTTTATGCCTAACGTATCCTCAAAGTATCACATGACATCCATTCTTCCCTTTCATCCAGTAACCTTTTATGGCTTAGAACAATTATTCTCTTTTTCTGTCCAAACGTATATTTATTTCTAATTTTAGTTCAAAAGTACATTGCTATGTACTGCATTTTAATGTGTCATTTTCACTGCAAAACAATAACATTATAAAATGATGTTAGTGAAACAATGTTTGATCACTAAATCATGGTAATTAAGTGAGGATTAATGAGGATTAGTTTTTCATCAGGCCCAGAGAGATGGTTTATCTTTCTAAGACTACAGTAAAAAAAAATACAAAGTTATATCTGTTAATAAGGGCTGGAACAGAAAATATAGTTTCTTTAATTAATATGTTTTGTTTTCAGTACATTTCTGTATCACCCACATAACAAATGTGATGTGAAAAAAACCCAGAAAATTTCCTTGAGCGACATTTAAAATGTGTGTTTTTTGATTGGTTAAACATCTGACTCATAAGATGATTACCCTTTTGTAATCTGAACAAATAAGTATTAGTCCTTACATTTAATGCATATGGATAAGTTAATGAAGAATTGTATTACAGAAGGGTAGATATGAATATATTACAAGAGACTTGAACAATGGAATTTGTTTCATTTTGTTATGGAAATATCTTCTTTTTTTGTGCCCACATGTATTTTTTTTATAAATATAATAAAGGTCTATGACAAAGTGTTCATTTTTGTTAAAATATCAAAAGGGGATAATTAGTTTTAATTTAATGGAATATTGTTACAGCATAATAATTAAAGGGACAGTAAAGTTAAAATTAAACTTTTATTATTTAGACAGGGCATTATATTATTTAATTTGCATCATTCTCTTGGTATCCTTTGTTTAAAAGCATACCTAGGTAGACCCAGCAGCAACAATGCACTACTGGTGTTTGCACATTTATGCATCTTGTCATTGGCTCACCAAATGTGATCGGTAGCTCCCTGTAATGTAATTGTTGCTCCTTCATCAACGGATACTAAATCAACAATCACCTAGATTTAGAGTTCTGCATTAGCCATCAAAACCAGCGTTAGAAGGTCCTAACGCTGGTTTTGGCCGCCCGCTGGTATTTAGAGTCAGTCAGGAAAGGGTCTAACGCTCACTTCCAAGCCGCAACTTTTCCATACCGCAGATCCCCCTACACCAATTGCGTATCCTATCTTTTCAATGGGATCTTTCTAACGCCGGTATTAGGAGTCTTGGCTGAAGTGAGCATTAGAAATCTAACGACAAGACTCCAGCCGCAGAGAAAAACCAGGAGTTAAGAGCTTTCTGGGCTTACGCCGGTTCATAAAGCTCTTAACTACTGTGTTCTAAAGTACACTAACACCCATAAACTAATAAACTAATTGATTCAAATTTTTCCGAATTCGAAACGATCCAAAACAAAATTTGAAAAAATCCGAATCGATCCGAACCAAATTTTTTCGCCATGCACATATCTAGTCAAAATTAAACTGTCATGATTCAGATAGAGCATTCCATTTTAAATAACTTTCCGATGTACTTCTGTTATCAGATTTTCTTCATTCTCTTAATATCTTTCATTGAAGAGTTAAACTAGGTAGGCTCACAAGAGCTCAGGGGTGTGCATGTGTCTTTGGTACTCTATGGAAGCAATGTTTTGCAAAATTATTTATAGCTTTGTTATACAATACAATGCAATGTTATACAATACAATGCAAAACACTGCTGCTATAGAGTACTAAAGACACATGCACACTTCTCAGCTCTTATGAGCCTACCTAGTTTTACTCTTCAATTAAAAATACCAAGAGAATGAATCAAATTTAATAATAGAAGTAAATTGGAAATTTATTTATAATTGAATGCTCTATCTGAATTATGATAGTTTAATTTTGACTTTACTGTCCCTTTAACAAAGCCCACAGTTCTTTTTACATAAGGGGCATATGCAGTACCTCAACTGCTGAATATGGCATATACAGTATGCTTTGTAGATCCATATTAACCAGGTGTTGGTACTGTGCTTATTGAGGAATAGATCTCCAACGTTTTATGAGGTATTGCTTGCAGCTCTTCCCAATAATATATTTCCAACATATATCTGGACAGCTCACCAAAAAGAATACTAGAAGGAGAAGCACAAAATAGATTTAAAGTAAAAATAACACTTTAATAAAAACAGACCTGATGTGCAGGGAACTTACAAAATAAAAAAAAATGAAAGCCATATACATAATAGTGAGGACGCTCCCATTGTGATGTGAATAATCACTTAGCGTGTTTCCACTCCAGGACTGTTGTAGTACTGCACCGTATCTTTATCCCATTGTCAGCTTCATCCAGGATCAGAGTTCGGTTCTACATGCTCAGAAGACCGGGCTTGGATAACTGTGACTATGTTAGCCCAGGGGGTCCAAATTAGTTCAACGCGTTTTGTTCACTTACTGAGAACTTTCTCAAGAGCAATGCAATTACTGCCCCCTTGTTGCTATATGTAGGTATTTGGACTGAATTGCTCTAAAATGTTGGGTTTAGACATTCTTAATATTACAATATTATACAATATCAGTTGGGATATAATGTTAAAACCAACAAAACCACTATTTAATACAAAACAACGAATTAAAAAAACCCAAAAGGACTATTTTATAAAAAAAAAAAAAAAACAGCTAATTAGTAATATAAATTGATACACATTCATTGAACTGAAATACTATCAATCACATTATGCTTCAAATGAATGCCTGAATGTCTAAGTCTACACTTAAATGACCAAATAATACAATAGAATTGCATAATTAACACATACATACTAAAAAGACAATGGAATAGCACCTACTCTGAATTTCAAATAAGCAGTAGATTTTTTCTAGATAATTTATTTTTTCTACTCTTTGCTGGCCCCCTGTATCATGTGAAAGACATAAGCCAATCACATACTATTATACATATACCCTGTGGGCTTGTGCACATGCTCAGTAGGATCTTCCCCTAAAAGTGTGTATATAAAAAGACTGCAAAATTTGAAAATGGAAGTAAATTGGAAAGTGTCTTTAAACTGCTGCTCTATCTGAATCATAAAAAACAATTTTGACTTGAGTGTCTCTTTAGTCCTTTGGGCTTTAAGGTACCTAATTATTGTATCGAGTAGGTTTCTCATCTCAGTCTCAGTAATATATTATGGTCTCATACATTTGGCTTCACCCATTAAATTTCACTGACCTGAAGACCCTCAGGGTTGCTGGCATGTTCTAACCTAAAGTGGTCACACAAGCTTTGTTTATCAAAATAATTAATAAGATTTTAAGATGTTCTTTTATTCTGCACTTGAACTTTATTTTAGTGCTACCTAAATAGAATATATAGGATACCAGAAAATGAAGCACAATTTGTAATATAAATACATTGGAAAATTTCAAATTCAATGCTCATAAAATTTGATGTCCCTTTAACTATGAAAAATATAATTCATACTCCACCCTTTCAGTAAAGATCACAAGAAGCTGGCTGTTTTTGCAATAGGACAAATGACCAAGACTTTGAAATACTTTGATATATCTAGAAAGAGAGATTTCTCCTCTTATTGTACTACTGAAGATATTTCCCCCTTCTGCATTCAGAACAAATCTGTCATTTATATTGTGTACAATCACAAAGAAGGCAGGATCCAGCTTTTGTATATAATAAAATCCAAATTTTATTCAGTATAATTTAAAACGCCAAACAGGCTATAGAAACAGCACAAACAAAGTAGGTGTGTGAGCGTGACACCAGGGCTTACATGTTTCGGCCAGCAGCCGTAATCATAGCCATAGGTGCCATGCAGGTGAGTGCATACTTAAGAAGGTAGTAGTAAATTGTGATTGGACTAAATACAAATTAAAAAAACGCCCACACTTCGCAGGTAGAAAAGGGAGTTAACCCTTACTTCCCTAAATATGGAACAACACGTATAGATACATAGACAGGTTAATATGTGTACAGAGTTATGGTATAGAATTCAAGACATCATTAGTGCATGATATACATGTTGGAGAGAATAGATAAAAATCAAGATAAAAATAAAAATAAATAATAAACGTTCTGGCCATACAAACCAACAGAATGCTATATAGATGTACAAGACTAAACACTATACAAAATAGAATGCTGCACTAGATGTACTATACTTCAAATTATGGTGCAAAAATGTATAGAATATAAAATATTTAACTTATAATACTTGACACTTCTAATACACAATATTGTATAGTAAAGTTTAGCCCCTGTCTACCTAATCTTAGTATAGTGATAGAATGTGTACTATGTAGACAATGCACCTAAATTTATATAGTGGTGCTTGCGGCTAGTTGTAATACTAAATAGACATTATGAATAATGTATAACAGGATAAGAGGGAAGGGGGAAAAGAAAGAAAAGGATGAAAAAAAAAAAAAAAAGGATGAAAAGAGAACGCATAATGTATAATTCAATAGTAATGAAAGTATGAAGGAACATATACTAGAATAGTAAAATGAAAGCAAATAACATTGAGTAAAAGTGTGTATAATAGTTAGATATATGCCCTAAACGTACGATGGTATACGATTTATATTGGAAAAACATAAGAGCAATGTATATATATTCATAACCTTAATGGGTAATACATAGACCATGGTATGTCCTGAGAGTAGATGATAGTTCTTAAAGAGATAGATGTATACATATGTACTACTCTATCTATAGGGCAACAGTAAAATAAGAGGTATATAAACCCATAATATAGTAATATCAATAATTGCACAGAATGGTAGTTGGATGTAGTGTATAGTGTGTTATACTCTGTAGTATATGAAGCATGGTGTACATAACGGCAGGGCTTACCGATGTGACTATTCCCAAAAGTTGATCAAATCATATCTGGAGTTTAATCCTAATGGAAGTCTAGTTTTTAACGTATAGATCCAATATACTTCTCTTTTAGCAAGTATATTCTCTAAGTTGCCACCCCTTTTTGGGACTTTGGCTTGTTCTATTGCCAGCCATTTAAAAGAATTTAAGCTGCATCTATGTTTAGTGGCAAAATGTTGAACTAGAGGTGTGCTTGACGTACCTTTAGTGATTGTTGAAAAGTGTTCCCTGATGCGTGAATTGATGTCCCTTGAGGTTAACCCCACATACTGGATGTTACATAAGGTGCATATAATAATATATATGACATCCGTACTTTGGCAGTTGAGACAAGTTTTAATAGGATATGTCTGACCAGTTGTTGTAGAAGTAAATTCTTTTGTAACCCAAGCAAAGTCACAGGGTTTACACTTTTTATGGCCACATTTAAACATACCTAAATGTTGTAACCATGAGCTAGTGGGTTGTGATGTCTGTTTGAGTTCTGTTGGCGACAGGATGGATGCTAGTGTAGGGCTTTTTCTGTATGAGCACCTAACCCCTTGTTTTACGGTGTCAATCAGCTTATCATCAGCTGCCAGCAGAGGAAAATGTTTCTTAACTATATTACAAATCTGTGGGTATTGTGTACTATATGTTGTCACAAAGTGTACACCTTGAAAATCACTATGTATTTGTTTGGGTTTGTCTTTCAAAAGTTGGTCTCTATCTAACTTGTCCACAGCTGATCTCGCTTGTTTGATATGTCTGCGTGTATATTTTCTTTCTTTAAGCCTCTTCTCAAGGCAATCAGCCTCCCGCACATAATCTACAGTATTGCTGCAGTTCCTCTTTAGCCTAGAAAATTGGCCCTTTGCAACAGCATATGATGTGTTTTTGGGGTGACAGCTGGAAGCGTGCAGGAGGGTATTGCCAGAGATGGGCTTGCGATATACTTTAGAGGTAATGTGTCCGCTACTTTCTCCTGTAAGGCATAGATCTAAGTAACTGATAGACTTTGTGTCTGTGACATAGGTAAAATTTAAGTTTAGATCATTATTGTTAATCATTTCCATGAAAGATAATATATCTACAGGTGACCCTGACCAAATGAAAAGAAGGTCATCTATGTAGCAGACACGCAGACATATCAAACAAGCGAGATCAGCTGTGGACAAGTTAGATAGAGACCAACTTTTGAAAGACAAACCCAAACAAATACATAGTGATTTTCAAGGTGTACACTTTGTGACAACATATAGTACACAATACCCACAGATTTGTAATATAGTTAAGAAACATTTTCCTCTGCTGGCAGCTGATGATAAGCTGATTGACACCGTAAAACAAGGGGTTAGGTGCTCATACAGAAAAAGCCCTACACTAGCATCCATCCTGTCGCCAACAGAACTCAAACAGACATCACAACCCACTAGCTCATGGTTACAACATTTAGGTATGTTTAAATGTGGCCATAAAAAGTGTAAACCCTGTGACTTTGCTTGGGTTACAAAAGAATTTACTTCTACAACAACTGGTCAGACATATCCTATTAAAACTTGTCTCAACTGCCAAAGTACGGATGTCATATATATTATTATATGCACCTTATGTAACATCCAGTATGTGGGGTTAACCTCAAGGGACATCAATTCACGCATCAGGGAACACTTTTCAACAATCACTAAAGGTACGTCAAGCACACCTCTAGTTCAACATTTTGCCACTAAACATAGATGCAGCTTAAATTCTTTTAAATGGCTGGCAATAGAACAAGCCAAAGTCCCAAAAAGGGGTGGCAACTTAGAGAATATACTTGCTAAAAGAGAAGTATATTGGATCTATACGTTAAAAACTAGACTTCCATTAGGATTAAACTCCAGATATGATTTGATCAACTTTTGGGAATAGTCACATCGGTAAGCCCTGCCGTTATGTACACCATGCTTCATATACTACAGAGTATAACACACTATACACTACATCCAACTACCATTCTGTGCAATTATTGATATTACTATATTATGGGTTTATATACCTCTTATTTTACTGTTGCCCTATAGATAGAGTAGTACATATGTATACATCTATCTCTTTAAGAACTATCATCTACTCTCAGGACATACCATGGTCTATGTATTACCCATTAAGGTTATGAATATATATACATTGCTCTTATGTTTTTCCAATATAAATCGTATACCATCGTACGTTTAGGGCATATATCTAACTATTATACACACTTTTACTCAATGTTATTTGCTTTCATTTTACTATTCTAGTATATGTTCCTTCATACTTTCATTACTATTGAATTATACATTATGCGTTCTCTTTTCATCCTTTTTTTTTTTTTCATCCTTTTCTTTCTTTTCCCCCTTCCCTCTTATCCTGTTATACATTATTCATAATGTCTATTTAGTATTACAACTAGCCGCAAGCACCACTATATAAATTTAGGTGCATTGTCTACATAGTACACATTCTATCACTATACTAAGATTAGGTAGACAGGGGCTAAACTTTACTATACAATATTGTGTATTAGAAGTGTCAAGTATTATAAGTTAAATATTTTATATTCTATACATTTTTGCACCATAATTTGAAGTATAGTACATCTAGTGCAGCATTCTATTTTGTATAGTGTTTAGTCTTGTACATCTATATAGCATTCTGTTGGTTTGTATGGCCAGAACGTTTATTATTTATTTTTATTTTTATCTTGATTTTTATCTATTCTCTCCAACATGTATATCATGCACTAATGATGTCTTGAATTCTATACCATAACTCTGTACACATATTAACCTGTCTATGTATCTATACGTGTTGTTCCATATTTAGGGAAGTAAGGGTTAACTCCCTTTTCTACCTGCGAAGTGTGGGCGTTTTTTTAATTTGTATTTAGTCCAATCACAATTTACTACTACCTTCTTAAGTATGCACTCACCTGCATGGCACCTATGGCTATGATTACGGCTGCTGGCCGAAACATGTAAGCCCTGGTGTCACGCTCACACACCTACTTTGTTTGTGCTGTTTCTATAGCCTGTTTGGCGTTTTAAATTATACTGAATAAAATTTGGATTTTATTATATACAAAAGCTGGATCCTGCCTTCTTTGTGATTGTACGTATCTACACCAGCTTGGGATCCGCTTTAGCCCCTGTTCATCTGTATCCAGTTGTAAACCCGGGTGAAGACAGAGAGCATCGCCCCCCGACCGGCGAACCCTGTGACGTCACGTTCGACGCTGAATGTCCGTATGGCAAGCTAGAAGCGCTGCCGGAGTTTCATGTGAGTGCCGTTTACTTGGAGCTATCAGCCCACCGACAAAGTTTCGGTTTGACCACGGAGGTCCTTCGGCATATCCAGAGCTTCTATATGGTAAAGATTACACAGCCAAGTCGCAACTACAGGGGCGGCAGAGCTCATTTGGGGTAAGTCCCGGGAACAACTAAATAGACTGTTACATATGTTTGTCTGCAGAAGAATTGCATATTTGAGGAGCTGTTCTCATCCTTCTTTATTTCTTATTTATATTGTGTAGACATACCAGATGTTTAGATGTTTTCCTACTTCCTTCAGGAATGAATACTTGACATTGTTTATTTACTTATGATTACTCTAATGTGATAAAGCAAAACAATACTATTTAACAATACTAGAGGGGCATTCTAATGGGGAAATATAATGATTTAATTCATTAGAGCATGGGGATTTTACATTTTCTATTCTAGGTAACTATAGGATTGATTACATATTTCTGTTTATAATTCAATTTTTAAATACATTAATACATGATTAATATATACACATTTTTATACACTGTATATATATATATATATATATATATATATTATATTTTTTACACATATATTTTTCATAAATACTTTGTTGACAAATATACTTTTGTGCAAAATTATCTTTGCTGCAATAGCGCTTGCCTATGTAGATATTTGTTAGCATACAATTTTCTTTTTATGCTAGCTCTTTTTGCCTCTCTTCCTGTCCATTTTAAATATAGATCCATCGTCGCTGAATATAAAAACCGAAAGTGACAAAATACCGGACTTTGTTGGAACCAGAAGTTGCATAGGAACCGGAAGTGATGCAAATTCAACCAGAAGTGATGGAATCACGCTGGATATGACTATTAGGTAACAATGGGTGCCAAAACACAGCCTTTTTTTTTTGGGTGGGAAAATCATATAATGCTTAGCAAATCTAATTGGTTAAGATACCCTTTATATACTCATTGAACAATAGCCTCTATATGTTTTGAAAAAGGCTCTCTCAAGGGCCGAAATGCATCAACATTACAAGGATTTTTGAGACTTGAGTTCTTCCCTGGAATTGTCCACTTTGTTTGGTGAGTTGTATTTCAGTTAAACTCCACCATTTTAGATGATTTTGCACATGTTGTTTTTATTCCATTTTAGGTATCCGGATGCAGACTATCTACACCAATTTCATCTATACCAATTTCATCTACACTTATAACTTTCATTATCCAAACCTGTTGTGACACCCTCAGAATACTAGGATCTTATAGTATCCTCTCTCTTTTACAGCCCTGCTGTGAAATCCACAGGAGACTAGGAAAATACAGCATTGATTTATATTTTTTTTTTTTCACTTTTTTCACCCCTCTTTTTTGGGACATTTACTCTTTTTTTCATATCCTCTTTTTTATAACTTATTTTTATTTTTACTCTTTTTTACCATCACGTGTACACATCCCCAATTTTTCAGACTTACCCTCAAGTATTCTCTCTGAAAAATCTCACTGAGGTCTTTATCAACAATGAAAACACACAATACCGGTATTAGGCGCCCAGCGGCTGTTGATGGTGAATCACCATACGTAGATGGTTAATAAAGAGCCAATTTCACCCAATGGTGAGTGTAAGTGGCAATAAGGACCCCAAGATGTTAAGAAAATCCCACACTGTATAGAATCCAACGAGGTTGTCTGCTGCCCGTGATGAAGGGTGTCTATTTCCAAGCTGACACCCAAAACAAGGAGAAGCTGAAAAAGAAAAAAGACAGGTGCAGCCGACTCAAGTGTAAGACGTTTTATGAGGTAAGTGCACACACAGCTAAATGGCAACTTACAAAAGTTAAAAAAATAACAGGCACGTCAGTATATCTGCATGTGATGTGAACATATGCACTCCAATTGTGGTGGCTGAATGGATCTCCGGTTCTAGGCAGTTCCACCACCTCAGTCAATGAAATACCAAGTCTGGGGGTTGAGCCATAACCAGTCTGTAACCAGTCTGTGAAAGCCGATCAGGAGTATACAGAGACACAGCATGACCTTTCTCTATGTGCGTTTTGTCTGAGTCCGCTCAGACTTTTTCAAGAGAAAAATGACAGGTATTCAATACTAAGGCTCTAACCAGCTTATGAATGAGCCAAGGTACCGGTTTCCTGTTTGATCTGGCCAACAGTAAGTCCCGTATACGGCCAATGTTACAAGGATACACACCAATGTTGCATTAAAGAGATACTGAACCAAAGTTAGGAATTTCATAATTTCAATGCAGCATGCAATTGAAATAAAACTTATAATTATCGATTATTAACAATTAAATGTGAAAAAAAGCATAGTACACTGAACATTTAATAGTTATCATGTGTGTATAGCTTGATGATTGTTGTCTGCATTTATACAAAATATCAACATGTGCTAGTCATGTTCTGAAGCACAAAGGTGTAGACTAAGAAGCTTTAAGATCTTAATATTAAACTAAAAAAATAAATAAATATATATATATATATATATATATATATATATATATATAATTAGAGGAGTATATTATAAGTTTAAATCAAATGGAATGCTTCATCATAATCATGATCCGAATATTTTTGAAAAATACATCTTTAATGATGTATCAATGAGTCAATGGACTTACCAGCATCCTGCAAAGGAAGGTCTGCATCGGTGCTGGATCCCTCAGGGCTTGTCAAAATAACTAGATCTATTAATAATATAAATAAATATTATAGAACACAATTTGTACATAAACTTTAAAATGTGAAGACTAGACCACTAATATGAAAAATAAATTCATTAGTTCATCAAGGTGAGTGGAAAGAAAATTATGTCTTTCACATATGTCCGATTTCTTAAAATATTAGACATCCGATTCTTATCATATTAATCTATGGCATATCTAAAAATAACTATTGGTCCCTGATTTGAAATAAATCCAAACAGAGAACACTTTGAATAACAACTGGTAACAACTAGAGCATAATTCATGTGGCACATATATACATCTGTGCAATGTACAGTAATCTGGTTTATGACACAGCACATATTGATCACAATGTAAGACGTAAGATATATTTTAAGCTATGTCATCATGGTGCTGTTAGAATATGCTTATAAATAAAGGTTATCCAAGAGTGAAAGATGCGATTTAAATCACAGTATTGTTTTATCAAAACAGTGTAATGATTAATAAAGATATTTTGTATCTTTAGATAAATTCAATATCAATATTTGAGAATGTCACTAAAAGGAATAGTCTATTCCATATGTTGATGTAATGAATCGGATAGAGCATGCAATTTCAATCAAATATATAATTTCCTCCTATCATAATGAATATTTAATTATCCTTTTCTCTTTATTGATTAGAAGAAAATATCAAAGCATATGAGATGTATATTTATATATTCTGCACATGTGTAAAAATGTGTTAGTGTTGCCTAAATGTAGCCACCAACTCTCAAGCACTACCCAGTTGCAGAATCCAAAATGGGCAAGACCCTAATATTACATTCAAATAAAGATAGCAAGATTCAGAGGAATATTTTCAAATAATAATAAATAGTGATTTTGATTTCAATGGAATTCGATCTCTGAATCGTGATTTTTCTTTTTAAATACACTTGAAATCTAATTAGAGGATCCATGTTAATATAGATCAATGGGAATAGATTAGGCAATGCTATATCCAAATTTGTTAGCCAAAAGTGAAGTATAATGAGACATACCAGACTTGGACAAACCCAAGCTTGAGGGTCCAGCACCAACATCCAGCTCTTTAAAATATCCAATCCTGATTTGATATCATTAATACAAATCTGAACTTAGACACAAACAATCATACATTGTTTTTCAGATTGACAAAGTTAAACATATTTTAATTCTTCATGTGAGTTCATTGTTTTTTAAAATGTATTTATAAATAAAGAGATCATGTATATTTATTTTCAATCTTTTTTATGTTGTTGACTGTCCCTTTAAGTCATTTTATGTATTCTTGCATTGTCATCAATTGTTACACATTAATCTGTCAATTTTTAATTTTATATTGCTAGTATAGCTTTTGTAATTAAGAAGATTGAAAATCAGGATATTGTATTCTTCACATTTATACTAATTAATGTATACATTTGACCAACATGTCTAAAGTAATGCCACTGTTACAGCAAACACATGTTCAGGTCTCTGCGCAATTAAATCTTCCATGATCATTGGGCAATATTTAAAAGCGTAACTGCACATCCGTGATTATGAATTGATTTGGATCTAGTAGTGTGATGAGTATAATTTTTAAAGCATATTTACAATTGTGTGTATCACAATATTCCAATAGGATAATTGTAAAGATTGAATGATACAAATTAATTTTTCTAACTTTTGTATGAATCGATATTCAATGTATGAAATTGCGGAGGATAGGGATTTCATGGATGCGCAATTCCATTTTGGCTCTGTGAAGCATATTCGGGACAGCGCAAGAAAAAGCATTACTCCTATTTGTGTGTCAAATCTTAATTCAGATGTCTACCATCATAAGTAATGTCTGTTGTGAGGTATATATAGGTGGAATATATGACTATATACACATTGCTTAAATATATGCTCAAATATTAAAATATTATATGAACTCTGATCTTTACCTGGTTCAGCCTCTGTCCCGCTTCCTCCCAGGTCACTGATTGGAGCTGCACTGGCCTCTGGGTCGGGAGTTTCAAGACCAGCAGCTGGGTACTGGGAGGGGGTGAGGAGCGTGCAGAAGAAAATCTGTGGGGGAAATGGAGATTGAGGAGGGTGCATAAAGTCTCCTCATGAGGTTGTAGGAACACTTTTCCACTCCCTTATGAGGCGGACTTTATCACGAAGCCGCAACCTCATATCCCTGAATCTCTGCATGATTTGCTCTGGGCTCCTCTGAACGTCATGCACTGAATTCACAGAAACAGTGATAGACACCCAGAGTGCCCTTTTGATCGCATCACTCGTCGACCTCTTCCGAGTCCCAAACAGCTGAGGATAAAATCCTCAACCACGTGGACCAGTGCAGCACTTTCTGCTTGGGTGAACCTGGGAGACATCCTGCCTGGCTAGTTGATATAGATATATATGTTTCTATATATTATATATATTAGCATATACCATCCGGCATTAGAGTACTGACAAAAATGGCAACATGTAATGGACTTTTATATGGGTAAGTAAACATGAGATACACCATGGGACATGGTATCTGTACATCTGATTGGATAAAATACTGTAATTTTGTTAGCATGTCTGTGAGGCCATACTGACTCAAGTCATGTTTGTGTGATGAACTCTGATTGGCCGTTACTTAATTGTTCATGGATTCATATCTTTGTAACTTACATACACATACCTCCTGGAGGTGCTTTAACTACATTTTGCATGTAGACTTTTCTTTAGAATTTATGAGAATGGTATGCATATATGTGATGCATATATAATATACGGAATCTGTTAAATATTAATATATTTTGTTGACATTTGAACTAGATTTTATTTTTAATCACGATAGTAAATATAATCCCGTCACATTAGTAAATGTTTATGACACATTTTGATGAGAAGTTATTTAAAAAAAGTTTACAAATATTTTAGATTAAAAAATGTAAATATTGTATATATTCATTGTTTATTAAATAAATATCGTGACTCATTGTGAAGTATTGACAGTGCGCTATTAAATGTATTAATAATCCTAACAGTGCTAGTGCGTGAAATTATATTTAACTTTTCATAAATGCGAATCTCGTGTTGAAAGATACGTTTACCATGCTATATTTCAATAATGGTGAAATACGTTCTTCGTATTTATAATGGACGTTACTTTGAGAAAATAAATTGACTTTTTTTTATGGAAATTCAACGATTCTGTTCCTTATTTAGAAAAATCAAATAGAGCATGTATTTGTCTGAAATGCTCACATATTATTTTATTGCATTGTTGCCTACCCACAAAAAAAGCAGGTATCTCCCACTAATGCTTTGCTTATTATAAGCCTATGCATATTGTTTTTGCAAACTTAGGATAACATGAGAATGAACCATATGTGATTAACAAAGTCAAATTTTATTTTAGATTCAAATCTGCTCTGTCGGAATCATGGAAGATTACCTTTGGGTTGCATTTCCCTTTCACTACAAATGAAATAGCCATCACAAACTATTAACTAAAACCTGTGTGAGGACCTTGTATGCAAACTGTCCACTTATCTCCCTCATTTGATGGAACATTTTAATGATTCAGTGCAGACTCTTAAAGGGACAGTATACTATAATATTTAATTCACTTAATGTGTTTACAATTCCTTATTATTTAATAAGCAGCAGAGTATATAATGTATGAAATTAAATTTTTTCTGTTTGTATATGAATTATTATTTTGAAGCCACAACAAAATAAAATGTTTTTAGCTTGTAGATATAATCTGATCTCCTAACTTTATCACACTGTTTACATATACATACTTCTTATATCTGCAAACCAATCAACTAAATAAAATTTACATTGTATTACCTTATATATTGCATGCCCCACTGGGTGTGTAATATCTTATAATGGCTGTGTTTTACACAGCTTTGCCTTAAGGTCAAAAACATTATGAATAGGTGGAGATACCATAGGAAAAATAAACTATTTTAAATTCAAAATTAAGGGTAATGAAAATACTTGTAAACAATTTTATACACTCCAGCAGGTAAAGAGAATAATTGTGAGAAATTATATTTTGAAATATCTATGAGTTAACTGTCCCTTCAAATGACTCCACTAGAGTGAAAAGTCATCAATATGGCATACAATAACTAGCTCTGTCTAAATGTGAAAATAAACTTAGCTATCATGTTTTATTTAAAGATCATTTAATCTACCTAGGTTACCTTGCAAATAACGATACCATAATAACTAAGCTATATTTATTTTAAGAATATGTTAACATTTTTTAAAAAAAATGATAGATATTAGATTGTGATAATAAAATTAAACTACACTGTCACTTTAATCTAACAAGTTCACTCTACACATTTCTTAAAAGTGACATAACCAAAGTTGTTATGTAGACTCCATACTGCATAGCCTTGTCACTAACATATTATGATTTGTAAATCTCTAAATCACATAATCAAAAATTAGATGGCTGTATCTAACTCCACATTAACTTTTGTAAGATACAAGACTTTAACACTTATTATCTGCTTGAGCTGTGTTGATATTTAAAAACAAAACAAAAAGTGCAACTGTATTATATTTAATATCAGGCATGTGCTTGTAAAATAGATACTTTAACAACCAGTCATGGGACTAATCTTTTCTTTACATGTCCTAATATTAGAAGGATGTATTTGTTATCTTACTTGGATAGAGAAAGAAATACAAATTATATATATATATATATATATATATATATATATATAAAATATGTATTTAAATAAATAAAAGAATATATTGTATGTTAAGATATTTATAATATATATATATATATATATATATATATATATTCTAAAAATAAATCAATATTCTTTTGAGAATTCAGCAAAAATTAAAATCTGTAAGAAAAAAAAAGAAAAATGTTAGAATCTGCAATCAATTATGTTATTTCATAAACACATGACTAAAAAAATATTCTGTAAGTATAATAATTGTAAAGTCATCTTCTGTCTATGCTCTAACATGTATTGTTTGTTTTGATATTAAAGCCAGGTTCAGACTGGATATCTATATCTATATATATATACACACACACATAGCTTGAAATTATTCACATTAAATTGTCTAATCAAGAGCTGACTTACAAATTAACATTTAACATTAGACAAAATAATGCCTAATATCCTATCTTGTTCAAAAATTCCTAATTATTCAATTGTATGAGGGACATAATTGAATGTAATATTTCATGTCCCTTCAAAAACTAATATACCTAATTGTCAACTATAAAATGTATCGCTTCATCTATATGATTGATCACAATCTGAGTCCTCTCTAGCACAAAGTAGGGTGAATGTATATTAAATAAATGTCTTCAAAAATAGGAGGAGAATAGGTGAAAATTGTCAGACACAGTTTCACATTATTCCTCCTATGATTATTACAAATAGCATGCATTGTGCAAACTAACCTGGATGTATGATCTTTAAAAGTTGATTCTATTCAAAATATCAGTTTATCTTCCTTATGTGTCATATTCATCACTTTCCAAATAAAGGATTGTGAAATATCATCTAAAAGAAATGAGGAAACATAAGTGTTTCCCACAGGATGTATCCTGCATCCCCAGTCTTGTTCCAGACAATTGTGTACACTTACCATGTGAACATGTCTTTGTATGTTTTTCAAAATCAGCACAGTTGAAAGACAATGCCACAGACATGATCACATTAGTATTCTTCACTTTCAGCCTGGTATTCTTCACTTTCAGTCTGTAGATTAAGTAAATCTCCCTAATGGAAAATAAAGTGTAAATCAAATCTCTAATAAAATGGTACATAGTTCTGCATCCCTCCCCTAACACTACATATTTCTTAAAATGTTTATAGCAATAGCTTACTAAGCATATGTAGCCTCTTGTGTTATGTTATAACAAAACATTGTGAAGCAGAGTCACATACATTGTCCATACTTAACCTCTGATGTATGAATTTGTCAATTCTAATGTGCTTCAGAGTATCCCTTTATCTGCTATCTGTGGCATTTATCCCTTTCAGAATATCTAAAATCTAATGATGTCTAAACTAAATACTACATGTAAACTAATTGTATGCCATATGATGGATCATTGGGCAAAATCCCCCCAGTCTCGATCCATACATTTTATATACTTACCATCTCATGTTGTCTTTAAAAATCAGGTGACAAAGTCATTACAGGAGCCAATGCCAGAATCATATGATGCATAAATTACCTATGATAATAAAATATATTTTAGATTTTGCTATAATCATTTTTTGAACAATCCTAACATGTTAGCACAATTCTACTTTCATTTTACTCAAAGTCTCACATAATAGCACTGCACCTATATAACGTATAGTATTTACCATATGAAGTGGCAGTTGATGATATTGGCTCTGACTTTGACCCCCTCATACCGGAATAGCCCCTCTAGAACTGGGTCATCCTCCTCATCTTGGAGGAGGTCTCTGGGCGCCTGGACGGCCTGCAGCACCCCAGCCCGCTGAGCTATGTTATGAAGGATGCTGCAGGCTATAACGATCTTTTCCACCTAACCAGGGCTGCATTGAAGGGCTCCTCCAGACCTGTCTAGGCATCTCATATGCTTTTTGAAGAGCCCAAACATCCACTCCACTACAGCCCTAGTCCACTTGTGTGCGCAATTGGAGCACACCTGGGCCTCGTCTGTGGGGTTACGCAATGGCGTAATGAGCCAAACCGGCTCATGTAACCCGAATCACCTATAAATAATGAACATTAGAATATGTCAATATTACAAATATCTTAAAAATTATGATATAAAAATACATTTAAATAAATAAAATTATACAATGCATTTGTGTATACGAAAATCACCTAAACTAGACATTTGCAGAAAGAGACAAATAAATGGTTATAGTGCATCCTATAGCAGCACATTTAAGCTATGACCTGCTACATATCCGTTTGTTTCTAAAACTAGACATTTGCTGAAAGAGACAAATAAATGGTTAAATCGCATCCTATATCTGCACATTTAAGCTATGACCTGCTACATATGCGTTTTTTGCTAAAACTAGACATTTGCTGAAAGAGACAAATAAATGGTTAAAGCGCTTCCTATAGCTGCACATTTAAGCTATGACCTGCTACATATCTGTTTGTTTCTAAAACTAGACATTTGCTAAAAGAGACAAATAAATGGTTAAATTGCATCCAATATCTGCACATATAAGCTATAACCTGCTACATATGCGTTTTTCGCTAAAACTAGACATTTGCTGAAAGAGACAAATAAATGGTTAAAGTGCATCCTATAGCTGCACATTTAAGCTATGACCTGCTACATATGCGTTTTTCGCTAAAACTAGACATTTGCTGAGAGAGACAAATAAATGGTTAAAGCGCATCCTATAGCTGCACATTTAAGCTATTACCTGCTACATATGTATTTTTCGCTAAAACTAGACATTTGCTGAAAGAGATAAATAAATGGTTAAAGCGCATCCTATAGCTGCACATTTAAGCTATGACCTGCTACATATGCGTTTTTCGCTAAAACTAGACATTTGTAAAGCTTACAAACTCGTACCATGGTGTTCAGAAACCTTTCAAAAACCACAGAAAAGGTACCCTGGGACAATCCATGCGGATTGAAAGCTTCTGGAGGCCAGGACATGTATGCAGCATAGCATCTTGGTCATGCCAGGGATTGCAGTCTGCATACGTTTGCGTGGCTCCTGGTAAGGTTTAAGTACATCGTAAAAGCTCATGAGCTGCTGTCAATTGAGCCTATACTTGTCGAAAACCTCAAAGTCGCTCATGTTCTCCAAGGTGGGCCTCACCCTGTGAACACGAGGACCCCTAATCAGATGTTCCCCATGCCTCTCTTGGAGATGCCGAGCCCGCCTGATTCTGTTGTACAAAACTTGTCCAACAGCACCTACTCACTCTAACTGGGGGTTATCCATATTTGCAAAGTCAAGCAGCACAAAGCCTAACAGCAGAGCAAACACACAAGGAGTAACAAGGTATGCAAACACACAGAAGCGATTTGATACAATGTCGATCACAAGGGACACTTTGGCCATGGTGTTTGGGTGATTTCTAGTGCAAAATTTCCAATGGTAGCGTGTTCATAATGATTGCTGATTGCATACACTTGATTGTACCTGAGCGGCACGGATGCTTTCAAAGTGGGCGATTTTTTTTGTGTTTGATGAAATTTTGTTTTTCCCCAATAAATCCTAATGTGAAAGTGTTAAAGTGTAAAATGTAACATATACAGTGCATCTTTGTAATGTTTGTTCATATGCGTAACAAATACTTATTAAACACGATGTTATATTAAAAACCACATGACCATGCTAACATGATTGAAAGTGCATACGTGTGTATAATGTGTGCATAGACATGGCATAGAATCAGATTGATCAATGTTGCTGCAATAATGTTGCAAAATGACAAAGTAACAGCTGACATCTATAATATTCTATTTATAAGTGATTGGCGAAATCTCAATATTTTACGTGTCCCATTGAAATCACAATAATAATGAAGATCTTCCAACCTCTTGTCTACGTATATATAATATTGTAATATTGAGTGAGAAACTGATGAAAGGGGCGGTACAGTCCTAATGCTGGAATCTGTATGGTTAAAGCTTACAACAATAATAAAAAAGAGAACAGTGCGCCAACAATACGAATATAAATAAAGGTGACAGAAATTGCTAACAATAGTGAAAATCACATACAATGCAATGATAAACAAATATAAATGTCAGGAATAACGTAACTTATCTCCCAGGGAACGTCCCAAAAAATAATCCAAAATACTCAGTAATTTAGCTGGTACTGTTATGGGGATAATCCCCAGTAGAACAGAATGTAAATCAAATGGTATAATCACGATTCACGGAAAGAGGTGGCTTGCAATTTCTTCAAATCTTTTGTTGGTGTCCCAAAAGGAAAGAATCTGCAGAAATGTAGAATAAAAAAGAAGGCACCACCATAGTGCACAATCAGTGGAACAAACAAGCCCAAATGCGCAAGTATTGCTGGTACTTAAAAAGTGTCACAAACGCCTTCTGGAACATTTAGAGTTGTCCAGCTAACTCCCACTCTTGCCGAGGTCAATTCGCTCTTTAGACTGTCAAGTTTGAAACTGGCTGGATTTCTCGCCCAACAAATCCACAGGTCACGGGCTTGATCCTTTCTTTTACAGCCTCTGGTCCTGTGTTGGAGGTAGCCTAACTCGGTAGGCTGGATTACGCAGCTATAAGCGTGCTCGTAGCACACTGTGTATCAAGGATTTCCAAAAAAGTAATGAGAATATGTGTATAAAAAATGGTATTGTTAAAAATAAG
Source organism: Bombina bombina (assembly GCF_027579735.1). NCBI lineage: Eukaryota > Metazoa > Chordata > Amphibia > Anura > Bombinatoridae > Bombina > Bombina bombina. The sequence goes on along the minus strand of NC_069501.1, from coordinate 422,744,942 downwards.
TTAGTAGAAACAAAGTATTATAAAAGTTAAAATGACTTTATTTACCAACACAACATTTCTCGGTTTTAGGTGACCGTTTCATCAAGTGCATAATGACATTTGAATAACCACAAACTTTTATCACTGTCTTTCAGAGTCTACTGATGTCCACAGCGCATGTGAGGAGGTGTGTCCAGATTCCAAGGTTACCATTGGCCAATCTTAGGGTGGGTGTGTGAGATACTGACGAGTCTCTGTGGACTCCCTAACCTATGACTGCGGTAATTGCCATACCAACATTGGGTAGTAATATCATTGTCCCGGTGGCGAATTTACAAATAGAATGTATTGATTAATAATAATAATATACTGGGTCTTTTAATTCGTTTATTGACCTTAATCCGGACACAAATCTGTACATGAATTTAATAATATACTGGGTCTTTTAATTCCTTTATTGACCTTAATCCGGACACAAATCCGTACATGAATTTAATACATAGCGGCATGTGGTACCAATCTCACAAAAAAACCTTATCATAGAAACCGATGAAATACTACGATAAATTTCTCCTACAAAGGAAGATATATATATATATTTTTTGTGAATGGTAATAATAACCGTTGAACATATTCACATTGGATTCATGGAATTAAAACAATTAAAAAATAATAAAAAAATACTTTTAAAAAATACCAAAATAACAATATAAAATATAAAATACGTATATAATAAAATGAAATAAAATAAAATAAAATATCAATCCTTGTGCATACACATACAAACCCCCTGTTGCAGTATATACAAGCAAATATATATATGTATATATATATATATATATATATATATATATATATATATATATATATATATAAAGGCAACAAGTGTGAAATTATCTTATTGCCTTTACCACCATAAAGTACAATATATGTGGACCTAAAAAGTATATGATACTTAATATCTAATACACTAAGTCTAGACCACAAATAAAGGGATATACTATATAGACATATATACGTGTATATTTATAATTAACAACATAAAAATATTATGTGCAGTGCGGGCCTGACCTTAATAGATGCTAAAAGCCGCTTGATGCCAACTGGTGTACATAACACTTTGTACCATTATTTGTCACAAACCAACGGGATAATATCCCTGGTCTATACTATTGCTCAGAGATGAAAGTGTGGGATGGTAACTAGTGAAAAATTATTTTTGTTGTTACCTTTACCACCAAAAAAATACAGTATGTGTGAAACCTACAATAGAGGTCTGTGTTACTTAATATCAGATATTCTAAGTCTAAAACACAAATGAAGAAATATGTTAATGCCACAATTCCGGACAGAATATGATTCTAAAGTTAATATCATATCCTATATCAATATTGGCTGTATATATCCGACTAGTCAGTGCTAATCTATATTAATAATAATAATAATGGTCCACACTGTGTCGCCAGTGAAGGGACAGTGTGATTTAATAAATGCTCCATGGATGCTCATATGTGATATACACATTATCGACAAACATCCTCAGGCTCTTGATGTCTATAACAGTGAGTCTCGGGGTATCCTAATGTTGCATATATTAATGGATCCATAGATATAAGTGATGTGACCTACTATATGTGTTTATTTATTACTAGATTTGTAGTATTAAGTGATATGACCTGGAACAATACAATGATGGATGATTGAATAATCCTAAATACTAAATTTGTGTGCCTCGAATCCTACAAGAATATTTATAACCAGAATTCAACCGGGGAGCTTAATTAAATGCAGCCATATCTATATTTGCATTTAAGCCACAGGGAGACAAAGTCTTGAGTTTCCATATCCAAAAGGTCTCCCTTTGTCTCAAATACAAAAATCTATTTCTACCCCATTTGGGGACAATCAACTCCAAAGGAAAAATACTGAAAGTATCTGTATTGCCAATGCATGCATGACACTCTATAACATGTTTCGGGACACTGTGATTTTTTAAGTTTTTAGCTATATTTCTCTTGTGTTCACCCCATCTTTTTTTGAGGGGTCTGGAGGTCCTTCCCACATACTGTACCCCACATATGCATTCAAGCATATAAACAACAAATGAGGAATCACAAGTGAAATGGGTTGTGGTACAAAACTTTTCTTTGCTGACAAAAGATATAATCTCTGTTATAGTTTGGACGGTTACATTTGAAAAACCAGGTCTCCCCAACAATTTATATGTGGTTGTACTGGTTTAAAAATTTCTTGTCTTAGTATTCGTGTAGTATTTCTTCATTACAATCTTACTGGGTGCAAGTCTACTTTTTAGAGTTGCTGCTATCCTAAAAGTACAATTTGGAACCGACCCTATATTATCTTTCAGTAGAGGGTCACCTGCCAGTATATGCCAATATTTTCTCAGAATATTTCGAATTTTCTGATGATTGTTGTTATATTGAGTAATAAATCGTACCTCTTTAGATGATATTATAATGTCTTTCCCTGGTTCTGCTCCTACTTTTGACTTCTATTAGTGTAGTTTATAAAGAAATCTTCTCTACATTTATGTCTAGCTTTCAAGTAGCTTTCTTCTACCAGATTGCTGGGATAATTTTTCTCCAAAAAATCTATTTTTAAGTATCAATGCTTGACCGTCAAATGTGTCTAGGCTAGTACAATTCCTGCCTATCCTGCAAAACTGTTTGTAGGGAATGTTGTTCTTCCAAGGCAAGTGGTGATTGCTCCTATAGTTTAAATAGCTATTGGCGTCAACTGACTTAAAAAAGGTTTTTGTTGTAACTTTGCCATCCCTGTCCCAGTCTAATATTAAATCCAAAAATTCTATACTCTTCATGTCCATCTTTGCTGCGAAACTGATGCCCATATCATTGTCATTACGACCATTTACAAATTGTTGGGCCTCCAGTGCACTGCCCTCCCAGATGAACAGCAGGTCATCTATGAAACGACCATAGAAGACCAGACTAGCCCCAAATTTTGATGAGTAGATGTACTTCTCTTCAAATAGACCCATAAATAAATTTGCAAAACTTGGGGCGAATCTGGTCCCCATGGCCGTTCTCTTCGTTTGCAGGAAGAACTTCTCTTGGTACACAAAATAATTATTCTTGAGGACAAAATCGATACAGTCTAACAAGAACTCTCTCTGCCTCACTGGCAGGTAAATATCTTTTTTAAGGTAATATTCACTAGCCTTCACTCCCAAATGATGGGCTATATTAGAATATAACGCTGAGACATCGCTTGTAAGCCATAACAATTCTCTCTCAGCTTTGCGAATATTCGATATTTTATAGATAAGATCAGGAGTGTCCTTGAGATATGAAGGTAACGTAAGTACTGATTTTTTTAGGAATTGGTCGACATATTCAGACAGGTTGCATGTTAAGTTACCAATGCCCGAAATAATCGGTCTCCCCGGCGGATCCACAATACTCTTGTAGATCTTGGGGAGATGGTAGTAGTAAGCTAAATTCGGTGCATAAGGAATTAGATAATCTCTCTCTTTCTTGGTTAGAATACCCTCCAACCAACCAGCATCCACTAATTTTATTAAGTTGGCAAGGAATCTTTTTGTGGGATTAAATGTAAGCACTCTATAATATTATCTGTCCTATTCGCTTCTTTTATATAGTCAACCATATTTTGCAGTACTATTCCTCCCCCTTTGTCTGCTTGTCTGATTGCTAAGTTTTTAATGGATGCCAGTCTAGACAAGGCTTTAACTTCATATATGTTTAAATTGGAGTTTCTTATATCCCCTCTAGGTATTTTTTCAAATTCATCTAGGACCAGATTCTGGAATAGTTCTATGTTTGAACCCTTATTAGATGGATTAAAATTGGATTTAGAAATTAAATCTGAATGAATATAATTTTCAAACAATTCCTCACAGAGAATATCTGGGTCATAATATATAATGTCTGTCTGGGGGCGTTCAGACATCTCATTTGTGAGAATGGGCTGTTGGTCCAAGCTTTTAAGCTTTTTCTAACAAAAGTAACATTGAATGGACAGTTTACGTACAAATTTGTTGAGATCTACAAAGAGCTCAAACAAATCGTGATTGTTTGAGGGGCAAAAAGAGAGACCTCTATTAAGAACACAAATCTCCTCATTGGTGAGGATATGATCAGACAGATTAAAAATTTGTTTAAGTTTCTCCATTTTGGTTGACTTAGCTCTCCCTCTGCTGCTACGTTTGCGTAAGATCTTATTTTTGTTGTTGATGGTGGTGTTAAATGGTGTACCCTTTTGTCTGACCTTTCTAAGGCCTAGATTTGGAGTTTGGCGGTAGCCGTGAAAACCAGCGTTAGAGGCTCCTAACGCTGGTTTTAGGCTATCTCCGGTATTTGGAGTCAATCAAAAAAGGGTCTAACGCTCACTTTTCAGCCACGACTTTTCCATACCGCAGATCCCCTTACGTAAATTGCGTATCCTATCTTTTCAATGGGATTTTTCTAACTCCGGTATTTAGAGTCGTGTCTGAAGTGAGCGTTAGCCGCAGAAAAAAGTCAGTAGTTAAGAGCTTTCTGGGCTAACGCCGGTTCATAAAGCTCTTAACTACTGTACTCTAAAGTACACTAACACCCATAAACTACCTATGTACCCCTAAACCGAGGTCCCCCCACATCGCCGCAACTCGATTACATTTTTTTAACCCCTAATCTGCCGACCGCCACCTACGTTATCCTTATGTACCCCTAATCTGCTGCCCCTAACACCGCCGACCCCTATATTATATTTATTAACCCCTAATCTGCCCCCCACAACGTCGCCGCCAGCTACCTACACTTATTAACCCCTAATCTGCAGTCCGCAACGCCGCCGCAAGCTACATTATCCCTATGTACCCCTAATCTGCTGCCCTAACATCGCCGACCCCTATATTATATTTATTAACCCCTAACCTGCCCCCCATAACGTCGCCGCCACCTACCTAAAATAATTAACCCCTAATCTGCCGACCGCAAAGAGCCGCCAGCTACATTATAGTTATGTACCCCTAATCTGCTGCCCCTAACACCGCCGACCCCTATATTATATTTATTAACCCCTAACCTGCCCTCCCTAACATCGCTGACACCTAACTTCAATTATTAACCCCTAATCTGCCGACCGAATCTCGCCACTATTCTAATAAATGTATTAACCCCTAAAGCTAAGTCTAACCCTAACACTAACACCCCCCTAAGTTAAATATAATTTTAATCTAACGAAATTAATTAACTCTTATTAAATAAATTATTCCTATTTAAAGCTAAATACTTACCTGTAAAATAAATCCTAATATAGCTACAACATAAATTATAATTATATTATAGCTATTTTAGGATTAATATTTATTTTACAGGTAACTTTGTATTTATTTTAACCAGGTACAATAGCTATTAAATAGTTAAGAACTATTTAATAGCTAAAATAGTTAAAATAATTACAAATTTACCTGTAAAATAAATCCTAACCTAAGTTACAATTAAACCTAACACTGCACTATCAATACATTAATTAAATAAAATACCTACAATTAAACCTAACACTACACTATCAATAAATAAATTAAATACAATACCTACAAATAACTACAATGAAATAAACTAACTAAAGTACAAAAAATAAAAAAGAACTAAGTTACAAAAAATAAAAAAATATTTACAAACATAAGAAAAATATTACAACAATTTTAAACTAATTACACCTACTCTAAGCCCCCTAATAAAATAACAAAGCCCCCCAAAATAAAAAAATGCCCTACCCTATTCTAAATTACTAAAGTTCAAAGCACTTTTACCTTACCAGCCCTGAACAGGGCCCTTTGCGGGGCATGCCCCAAGAAGTTCAGCTCTTTTGCCTGTAAAAAAAAACATACAATACCCCCCCCAAAATTACAACCCACATACCCCTAATCTAACCCAAACCCCCCTTAAATAAAACTAACACTAAGCCCCTGAAGATCATCCTACCTTGTCTTCACCATACCAGGTTCACCGATCCGTCCTGTCTCCAAAATCTTCATCCAACCCAAGCGGGGGCTGGCGATCCATCTTCCGGCGGCTGAAGAGGTCCAGAAGAGGCTCCAAAGTCTTCATCCTATCCGGGAAGAAGAGTAGATCCGGACCGGCAACCATCATCTTCCAAGCGGCATCTTCTATCTTCATCCGATGAGGACCGGCTCCATCCTGAAGACCTCCACCGCGGACCCATCTTTATCCGGCGACGTCCAACTGAAGAATGACGGTTCCTTTAAGGGACGTCATCCAAGATGGCGTCCCTCGAATTCCGATTGGCTGATAGGATTCTATCAGCCAATCGGAATTAAGGTAGGAATATTCTGATTGGCTGATGGAATCAGCCAATCAGATTGAGCTCGCATTCTGTTGGCTGATCGGAACAGCCAATAAAATGCGAGCTCAATCTGATTGGCTGATTGGATCAGCCAATCGGAATGAACTTGATTCTGATTGGCTGATTCCATCAGCCAATCAGAATATTCCTACCTTAATTCCGATTGGCTGATAGAATCCTATCAGCCAATCGGAATTCGAGGGACGCCATCTTGGATGACGTCCCTTAAAGGAACCGTCATTCTTCAGTTGGACGTCGCCGGATGAAGATGGGTCGGCGGTGGAGGTCTTCAGGATGGAGCCGGTCCTCATCGGATGAAGATAGAAGATGCCGCTTGGAAGATGATGGTTGCCAGTCCGGATCTACTCTTCTTCCCGGATAGGATGAAGACTTTGGACCCTCTTCTGGACTTCTTCAGTGGATGTCTAGCCCCCGCTTGGGTTGGATGAAGATATCGGAGCCAGGACGGATCGGTGTGATACCCGGTGAGGTGAAGACAAGGTAGGATGATCTTCAGGGGCTTAGTGTTAGGTTTATTTAAGGGGGGTTTGGGTTAGATTAGGGGTATGTGGGTAGTGGGTTGTAATGTTGGGGGGGGGTATTGTATGTTTTTTTTTACAGGCAAAAGAGCTGAACTTCTTGGGGCATGACCCGCAAAGGGCCCTGTTCAGGGCTGGTAAGGTAAAAGAGCTTTGAACTTTAGTAATTTAGAATAGGGTAGGGCATTTTTTATTTTTGGGGTCTTTGTTATTTTATTAGGGGGCTTAGAGTAGGTGTAAATAGTTTAAAATTGTTGTAAGATTTTCCTTATGTTTGTAAATATTTTTTTATTTTTTGTAACTTAGTTCTTTTTTATTTTTTGTACTTTAGTTAGTTTATTTCATTGTAGTTATTTGTAGATATTGTATTTAATTAATGTATTGATAGTGTAGTGTTAGGTTTAATTGTAGGTAATTGTAGATATTTTATTTAATTAATTTAATGATAGTGTAGTGTTAGGTTTAATTGTAACTTAGGTTAGGATTTATTTTACAGGTAATTTTGTTATTATTTTAACTAGGTAACTATTAAATAGTTCTTAACTATTTAATAGCTATTGTACCTGGTTAAAATAATTACAAAGTTACCTGTAAAATAAATATTAATCCAAAAATAGCTATAATATAATTATAATTTATAGTGTAGCTATATTAGGATTTATTTTACAGGTAAGTATTTAGCTTTAAATAGGAATAATTTATTTAATAAGAGATAATTAATTTCGTTAGATTTAAATTATATTTAACTTATGGGGGTGTTAGTGTTAGGGTTAGACTTAGCTTTAGGGGTTAAAACATTTATTAGAATAGCGGTGAGCTCCAGTCGGCAGATTAGGGGTTAATAATTGAAGTTAGGTGTCGGCGATGTTAGGGAGGGCAGATTAGGGGTTAATACTATTTATTATAGGGTTAGTGAGGCGGATTAGGGGTTAATAACTTTATTATAGTTGCACTCAGGTCCGCTCGGCAGATTAGGGGTTAATAAGTGTAGTCAGGTGGAGGCGACATTGTGGGGGGCAGATTAGGGGTTAATAAATATAATATAGGGGTCGGCGATGTTAGGGCAGCAGATTAGGGGTACATAGGAATAATGTAAGTAGCGGCGGTTTACGGAGCGGCAGATTAGGGGTTAATAATAATATGCAGGTGTCAGCGATAGCGGGGGCGGCAGATTAGGGGTTAATAAGTGTAAGGCTAGGGTTGTTTAGACTCGGGGTACATGTTAGGGTGTTAGGTGCAGACGTAGGAAGTGTTTCCGCATAGCAAACAATGGGGCTGCGTTAGGAGCTGAACGCGGCTTTTTTGCAGGTGTTAGGTTTTTTTTCAGCTCAAACAGCCCCATTGTTTTCTATGGGGGAATCGTGCACGAGCACGTTTTTGAGGCTGGCCGCTTGCGTAAGCAACTCTGGTATCGAGAGTTGAAGCTGCGTTAAATATGCTCGACGCTCCTTTTTTGGAGCCTAACGCAGCCTTTATGTGGACTCTCAATACCAGAGTTATTTTTATGGTGCGGCCAGAAAAAAGCCAGCGTTAGCTTTTCGGGTCGTTACCGACAAAACTCTAAATCTAGCCGTAATTGTTTTAAGCGTATCGGGGCCTGTCTCAGGTGTGGTGGATTGTAGGTCTGTTTCTGATCGTATTGAAAACCCTGAGATTTATTATAGAACTGGCCCCTATTGTTATAAGTTGGATGACTATTTCCATTCTCATTCTGACCTCTATCTCCAGAAGTGGTTGGAGAATTGTCATTTTCTCTATTATATAGTTGTGGCCTGTAATTGGGTCTATGTTGGTGGTATGAGTCTCTATTGGACTTATGATTGTCATATTCCCAATTTGAAGTGGGATACTGCCTATGTGGTCTGGGGGAATCATAATAATATGTATTTTGATTGTTTTTATTTTTATTATTATTATTATTGTTCTTATTGGTATTCTGGGTTAGATGTTTCTTTTTATCTTTTGGTTTGCCGTAATGATTTACGTTAATTCATACATTTTCTTCTGATATTTTTAGTGGGTGGGTCATTAGTAAGATCTACTTCCTTAACTTTAGAGTTATAATCATAAATTTTACCTTCTAAATAATCTTTTTCATCTCTCGCTAGCTTTTTATTTTTGTGTGCATAATTTTTTTCTGGAATATATCAGCTTTCTTTTGTACTTCTCTAATGTACTTCCCATATTCAGAATTGGATTCAAATTTAACTAGAGTATTCTGTATATCTTCAATCTCTGACTCAGTTTTACGTAAAATTGTTCCCCTAAATTCAATTAATAAATCAATGAGTTTCATAGAACATTCTGATAGAATTTCCTGCCATTTTGTAGTTAGCTCGTTATCATGTTTAAAAGAGCAATGTTTTGAAATTCTCAAACCCCTGGGTATATGTCCTCTCTCTTTATACTTCGGGAGGGTATCTATATCCCACCAGTGCCTGTGTTCATTTTTCAAGGCTTCCTCCAATTTCTGAAATAGTTGTACCATAGATAAATCACCAATAGTGTCGCTAGACATATCTATTGTATTATCCGTGTTCATCATGGCTTTCCTATTGTTGATCCTTTGATCTTTACTCTGCATTGTGTATACCAATGTGGATGTACCAAATAGATAAGTGTCAATATTGAATAATAAATGTGATTATTATTAAATAAATAATAATTAAATAATTAAAAAATTAATAAGATGTGTCTATTCATAAAAATAAATATTCCCAATGTGAAAACAATAATACAAAAAATAAATCTAAAAGGGGCTCATGTAGGAGCAACATGATTCAAATGGATAATAATATAAAATGGAATAATTTATATTAGGTGCTGGTGGAAATCTGGCTCAAACGTCCAACATTCATGTGACCTAATTAAAACAAAATTTATGCTTACCTGATAAATTTATTTCTCTTGTGGTGTATCCAGTCCACGGATTCATCCATTACTTGTGGGATATTCTCCTTGCCAACAGGAAGCTGCAAGAGGATCACCCACAGCAGAGCTGTCTATATAGCTCCTCCCCTAACTGCCACTCCCAGTCATTCGACCGAAGACAAGCAAGAGAAAGGAGAAACTATAGGGTGCAGTGGTGACTGTAGTTTAAAAATAAAAAACACCTGCCTTAAAATGACAGGGCGGGCCGTGGACTGGATACACCACAAGAGAAATAAATGTATCAGGTAAGCATAAATTTTGTTTTCTCTTGTAAGGTGTATCCAGTCCACGGATTCATCCATTACTTGTGGGATACCAATACCAAAGCTATAGGACACGGATGAAGGGAGGGACAAGGCAGGCGCTTAAACGGAAGGCACCACTGCCTGTAAGACCTTTCTCCCAAAAATAGCCTCCGAAGAAGCAAAAGTATCAAATTTGTAGAATTTCGAAAAAGTATGAAGTGAAGACCAAGTCGCCGCCTTACAAATCTGTTCAACAGAAGCCTCATTTTTAAAAGCCCATGTGGAAGCCACCGCTCTAGTGGAATGAGCTGTAATTCTTTCAGGAGGCTGCTGGCCAGCAGTCTCATAAGCTAAGCGGATTATACTTCTTAACCAAAAAGAAAGAGAAGTTGCTGAAGCCTTTTGTAGCTTCCTTAGTATCCTTAGTAGCTTGTAAATAAAACTTTAAAGCACGAACCACGTCAAGATTGTGTAATAGACGTTCCTTCTTTGAAGAAGGATTAGGACACAGTGACGGAACAACAATCTCCTGATTGATATTCTTATTAGATACCACTTTAGGAAGAAACCCAGGTTTGGTACGCAAAACTACCTTATCTGCATGGAAGATCAGATAAGGGGAATCACACTGTAAGGCAGATAACTCTGAAACTCTTCGAGCCAAAGAGATAGCTACCAAAAATAGAACTTTCCAAGATAAAAACTTGATATCTATGGAATGCAGAGGTTCAAACGGAACCCCTTGAAGAATTTTAAGAACTAAATTTAAACTCCATGGCGGAGCAACAGGTTTAAACACAGGCTTGATTCTAACTAAAGCCTGACAAAACGCCTGAACGTCTAGAACATCCGCCAAACGCTTGTGCAAAAGAATAGACAGAGCAGAAATCTGTCCCTTTAAGGAACTAGCTGACAATCCCTTCTCCAATCCTTCTTGGAGAAAAGATAATATCCTAGGAATCCTGACTTTACTCCATGAGTAACCCTTGGATTCACACCAATGAAGATATTTACACCATATCTTATGATAGATTTTCCTGGTGACAGGCTTTCGAGCCTGAATTATGGTATCAATGACCGACTCGGAGAAACCACGTTTTGATAAAATCAAGCGTTTAATCTCCAAGCAGTCAGACGCAGAGAAATTAGATTTGGATGGTTGAAAGGACCCTGAAGTAGAAGGTCCTGCCTCAGCAGCAGAGTCCATGGTGGAATGGATAACATGTCCACCAGATCTGCATACCAAGTCCTGCGTGGCCACGCAGGTGCTATCAAAATCACCGAAGCTCTCTCCTGCTTGATCTTGGCAATCAGACAAGGGAGCAGAGGAAACGGTGGAAACACATAAGCCAGGTTGAAGGACCAAGGCGCTGCTAGAGCATCTATCATAGCTGCCTTGGGATCCCTGGACCTTGATCTGTAACAAGGAAGCTTGGTGTTCTGACGAGACGCCATGAGATCCAGTTCTGGTTTGCCCCAAAGTCGAATCAACTGTGCAAACACCTCCGGATGGAGTTCCCACTCCCCCGGATGAAAAGTCTGCCGACTTAGAAAATCCGCCTCCCAGTTCTCTACTCCTGGGATATGGATAGCTGATAGATGGCAAGAGTGAACCTCTGCCCATAGAATTATTTTTGAAACCTCCAACATTGCTAGGGAACTCCTTGTTCCCCCTTGATGGTTGATATAGGCTACAGTCGTGATATTGTCCGACTGAAATCTGATGAACCTGACCGCAGCAAGCTGAGGCCAAGCCTGAAGAGCATTGAATATCGCTCTTAGTTCCAGAATGTTTATCGGAAGGAGTGCCTCCTCCTGAGTCCACGAGCCCTGAGCCTTCAGGGAGTTCCATACTGCACCCCAGCCCAGAAGGCTGGCATCTGTCATTACTATTGTCCAATCTGGCTTGCGGAAGGTCATACCCTTGGACAGATGGACCCGAGATAGCCACCAGAGAAGAGAATTTCTGGTCTCTTGATCCAGATTTAGTAGAGGGGACAAATCTGTGTAATCCCCATTCCACTGACTGAGCATGCAGAGTTGCAGCAGTCTGAGATGTAGGCGGGCAAACGGCACTATGTCCATTGACGCTACCATTAAGCCGATTACTTCCATACACTGAGCCACTGAAGGGCGAGAAGTAGAATAAAGAACACGGCAGGAATTTAGAAGCTTTGACAACCTGGCCTCTGTCAGGTAAATCTTCATTTCTACAGAATCTATCAGAGTTCCTAGGAAGGAAACTCTTGTGAGAGGGGATAGAGAACTCTTTTCTTCGTTCACATTCCACCCATGAGACCTCAGGAATGCCAGAACAATGTCCGTATGGGACCTGGCGATTTGAAAATTCGACGCCTGTATCAGAATGTCGTCTAGGTAAGGGGCTACTGATAAACCCCGCGGCCTTAGGACTGCTAGGAGTGACCCTAGAACCTTCATAAAGATTCTTGGTGCCATAGCTAACCCAAAGGGAAGAGCCACAAACTGGTAATGCCTGTCTAGGAAGGCGAACCTGAGAAACCGATGATGATCTCTGTGTATCGGAATGTGAAGATAAGCATCCTTTAAGTCCACGGTAGTCATATATTGACCCTCCTGGATCATAGGTAGGATGGTTAGAATAGTCTCCATCTTGAAGGATGGGACCCTGAGAAATTTGTTTAGGATCTTGAGATCTAAGATTGGTCTGAAAGTTCCCTCTTTCTTGGGAACTACAAACAGATTTGAATAGAAGCCTTGCCCCTGTTCCTCCTTTGGAACTGGGTGGATCACTCCCATAACTAGGAGGTCTTGAACACAATGTAAGGGAAATCTCCCTTTTGGGGAAGAAGCTTTGAACTCCAGAAGATATCCCTGGGACACAATTTCCAACGCCCAGGGATCCTGGACATCTCTTGCCCAAGCCTGGGCGAAGAGAGAAAGTCTGCCCCCTACTAGATCCGTTTCCGGATCGGGGGCTGATCCTTCATGCTGTTTTAGAGGCAGCAGCAGGTTTTTTGGCCTGCTTTCCTTTGTTCCAAGCCTGGTTAGGTCTCCAGACCGGCTTGGACTGGGCAAAATTTCCTTCTTGTTTTGTATTAGAGGAAGTTGAAGCTGCGCCACTCTTGAAGTTTCAAAAGGAACGAAAATTAGTCTGTTTGGTCCTTAATTTGTTGGACCTATCCTGAGGAAGGGCGAGACCTTTTCCTCCAGTAATATCAGAAATGATCTCCTTTAGTCCAGGCCCGAATAGGGTCTGCCCCTTGAAGTGAATGTTGAGAAGCTTAGACTTTGAAGTAACGTCAGCTGACCAGGATTTGAGCCATAGCGCCCTACGCGCCTGAATAGCAAAACCTGAGTTTTTAGCCGTTAGCTTGGTTAAATGAACAACGGCGTCAGAAACAAATGAATTGGCTAGCTTAAGAGCTTTAAGCTTGTCAAGGATATCATCCAATGGGGTTTCTACCTGTAGAGCCTCTTCTAGAGACTCAAACCAGAAGGCCGCAGCAGCAGTGACAGGGGCAATGCATGCAAGTGGCTGGAGAATAAAACCTTGTTGAATAAAAATTTTCTTAAGGTAACCCTCTAATTTTTTTGTCCATTGGATCTAGAAAAGTACAACTGTCCTCGACAGGGATAGTTGTACGCTTCGCTAGGGTAGAGACTGCTCCCTCCACCTTAGGGACCGTTTGCCACAGGTCCCGTGTAGCGGCATCTATAGGAAACATCTTTTTAAAAACAGGAGGGGGAGAGAACGGTACACCTGGTCTATCCCATTCCTTAGTAATAATTTCTGAAAACCTCTTAGTTATTGGAAAAACATCAGTGTAAACAGGCACTGCATAGTATTTATACAATTTACACAATTTCTCTGGGACTACAATGGCGTCACAGTCATCCAGAGTTGCTAAAACCTCCCTGAGCAACACGCAGAGGTGTTCAAGCTTAAATTTAAATGTAGACATATCAGAATCAGGTTGAAGTGTCTTCCCTGAGTCAGAAAAATCACCCACAGATAGAAGCTCTCCTGCTTCGGCTTCTGCACATTGTGAGGGTATATCAGACATAGCTACTAAAGCGTCAGAGAGCTCTGTATTTGTTCTAGCCCCAGAGCTGTCTCGCTTTCCTTGTAACCCTGGCAGTTTGGACAATAACTCTGTAAGGGTATGATTCATAACTGCCGCCATGTCTTGTAAAGTATACGCAATGGGCGCGCTAGATGTACTTGGCGTCCCTTGAGCGGGAGTTATAGGCTCTGACACGTGGGGAGAGTTAGTCGGCATAACTTCCCCCTTGTCAATTTCCTCTGGTGATAAATCTTTTAAAGCCAGAATATGGTCTTTATAACTTATAGTAAGATCAGTGCATTTGGTACACATTCTAAGAGGGGGTTCCACAATGGATTCTAAACATAATGAACAAGGAGTCTCCTCTATGTCAGACATGTTTAACAGACTAGTAATGAGACCAGTAAGCTTGGAAAACACTTTAATTAATGTGAAAAAGCAGAATATAAAAAATGGTACTGTGCCTTTAAGGGAAAAAAACAAACACAAAAACTGCAAAACAGTGAAAAAAGCAGTTAACTCTACGAAATTTTTACAGTGTGTATAATAGACTAAAATAGCATTGCACCCACTTGCAAATGGATGATTAACCCCTCAGGCTCAAAAACGAAGCAGAAAAATGGTAAAACCGTTATAACAGTCACAAGCAAACTGCCACAGCTCTACTGTGGCTCCTACCTGCCCATAAAACAACTTTTGTAGGCACAAAAACCCTTTACAGAGGTCCAATATGTCAGGGGACTCCTTCAGGGAAGCTGGATGTCTCAGAATGTAAAAACTACTGCGCAATTAGAGCGTGAAAATAGGCCCCTCCCACCATGCACTCAAGTGAAAGGGCCATAAATAACTACTCCTAGGAGAAATCTAGTCAGCCATGTGGAAAACTAGGCCCCAAATAAAGATTTATCACCCTCAGTAAAAAACATTCTTTATATTTCATGCAAACGTTTTACATACTAAGTAATAAGAGCAAGTAACATGAATACTACCCTTTACTGCAAGCATGATGCCAGTCGTTTGTTAAATCACTGTAATCAGGCTTACCTTAAATATATCAGGCACTGTCAGCATTTTCTAGACCTTATCATCTCTCTAGAAAAAAATATACTGAACATACCTCAGAGCAGTTAATTCTGCAGGCCGATCCCCCAGCTGAAGTTTTCCCATACTCTTCAGTTATGTGTGAGAACAGCAGTGGACCTTAGTTACAACCTGCTAAGATCATCAAAAACCTCAGGCAAAACTCTTGTTCT
Source organism: Bombina bombina (assembly GCF_027579735.1). Taxonomy (NCBI): domain Eukaryota; kingdom Metazoa; phylum Chordata; class Amphibia; order Anura; family Bombinatoridae; genus Bombina; species Bombina bombina. The sequence continues at coordinate 422,729,598 of NC_069501.1, read as the reverse complement.
AATTTCTGCCTGAGGTAAATACAGTACAACACCGGTACCGTTTAAAAATAACAAACTTTTGATTGAAGATAAACTACACTAATTCAGCACATCTCTCTTGATACTTCCTTTCTTGTCGAGAGCTGCAAGTGAATGACTGGGAGTGGCAGTTAGGGGAGGAGCTATATAGACAGCTCTGCTGTGGGTGATCCTCTTGCAGCTTCCTGTTGGGAAGGAGAATAACCCACAAGTAATGGATGAATCCGTGGACTGGATACACCTTACAAGAGAAATAATATATATAATATAAAATGTAGTGTCGCAAAACTGTTCTAATCCTAAAAAATATGTGAACAACAATAATAAAAAAGAGAACAGTGCGCCAGCAATACAAATATAAATAAAGGTGTTAGAAATTGCTAACAATAGTGAAAATCACATACAATGCAATGATAAACAAATATAAATGTCAGGAATAACGTAACTTATCTCCCAGGGAACGTCCCAAAAAATAATCCAAAATACTCAGTAATTTAGCTGGTACTGGTATGGGGATAATCCCCAGTTGAACAGAATGTCAATCAAATGGTATAATCACGATTCACGGAAAGAAGTGGCTTGCAACTTCTTCAAATGTTTTGTTGGTGTCCCAAAAGGAAGGAATCTGCAGAAATGTAAAATAAAAAAGAAGGCGCCACCATAGTGCACAATCAGTGGAACAAACAAGCCCAAATGCGCAAGTATTGCTGGTACTTACAAGCTCCCAGACACTTGAGAAGTGTCACAAATGCCTTCTGGAACCTTTAGAGTCGTCCAGCTAACTCCCACTCTCGCAGAGGTCAATTTGCTCTTTAGGATGTCAAGTTTGAAACCGGCTGGATTTCTCGCCCAACAAATCAACAGGTCACGGGCTTGATCCTTTCTTTTACAGCCTCTGGTCCTATGTTGGAGGTAGCCTAACTCGGTAGGCTGGATTACACAGCTATAAGCGTGCTCGTAGCACACTGTGTATCAAGGATTTCCAAAAAAGTAATAAGAATATGTGTATAAAAATGGTATTGTTAAAAATATGTTCAAAGGATCAACAATAGGAAAGCCATGATGAACACAGATAATACAATAGATATGTCTAGCGACACTATTGGTGATTTATCTATGGTACAACTATTTCAGAAATTGGAGGAAGCCTTGAAAAATGAACACAGGCACTGGTGGGATATAGATACCCTCCAGAAGTATAAAGAGAGACGACATATACCCAGGGGTTTGAGAATTTCAAAACATTGCTCTTTTAAACATGATAATGAGCTAACTTCAAAATGGCAGGAAATTCTATCAGAATGTTCTATGAAACTCATTGATTTATTAATTGAATTTAGGGGAACAATTTTACGTAAAACTGAGTCAGAAATTGAAGATATACAGAATACTCTAGTTAAATTTGAATCCAATTCTGAATATGGGAAGTACATTAGAGAAGTAAAAATTATACACACAAAAATAAAAAAACTAGCGAGAGATGAAAAAGATTATTTAGAAGGTAAAATTTATGATTATAACTCTAAAGTTAAGGAAGTAGATCTTACTAATGACCCACCCAGTGAAATATCAGAAGAAAATGTATGGGTTAAGGTAAATCATTACAGCAAACCAAAAGATAAAAAGAAACATCTAACCCAGAATACCAACCAACAAGAACAATAATAATAATAATAAAAATAAAAACAATCAAAATACATATAATTATGATTCCCCCAGACCACATAGGCAGTATCCTACTCCAAACTGGGAATATGACAATCATAAGTCCAATAGAGACTCATACCACCAACATAGACCCAATTACAGGCCACAACTATATAATAGAGAATATGACAATTCTCCAACCACTTCTGGACATAGAGGTCAGAATGAGAATGGAAATATTCATCCAACTTATAACAATAGTCTATAATAAATCTCAGGGTTTTCAATACGATCAGAAAGAGACCTACAATCCACCACACCTGAGACAGGCCACGATACGCTTAAAACAATTAGAAAGGTCAGACGAAAGGGTACACCATTTAACACCACCATCAACAACAACAAAAAAGATCTTACGCAAACGTGGCAGCAGAGGGAGAGCTAAGTCATCCAAAAACAAATGAAAGGGAACATTTTTAATCTGTCTGATCATATCCTCACCAATGAGGAGATTTGTGTTCTTAATAGAGGTCTCTCTTTTTGCTCCTCAAACAATCACAATTTGTTTGAGCTCTTTGTAGATCTCAACAAATTTGTACGTAAACTGTCCATTCAACGTTACTTTTGTGAGAAAAAGCTTAAAGGCTTGGACCAACAGCCCATTCTCACAAATGAGATGTCTGAATGCCCCCAGACAGACATTATATATTATGACCCAGATATTCTCTGTGAGGAATTGTTTGAAAATTATATTCATTCAGATTTAATTTCTAAATCCAATTTTAATCCATCAAATAAGGGTTCAAACATACAACTATTCCAGAATCTGGTCCTAGATGAATTTGAAAAACTACCTAGAGGGGATATAAGAAACTCCAATTTAAACATTTATGAAGTTAAAGCCTTGTCTAGACTGGCATCCAATAAAAACTTAGCCATCAGACAAGCAGACTAAGGGGGAGGAATAGTACTGCAAAATATGGTTGACTATACAAAAGAAGCGGATAGGATACTCCTTGACACAGAATATTATAGAGTGCTTACATTTAATCCCACAAAAAAATTCCTTGCCAACTTAATAAAATTAGTGGATGCTGGTTTGTTAGAGGGTATTCTAATCAAGAAAGAGAGACATTATCTAATTCCTTATGCACCGAATTTAGCTTACTACTACCATCTCCCCAAGATTCACAAGAGTATTGTGGATCCGCCTTGGAAACTGATTATTTTGGGCATTGGTAACTTGACATGCAACCTGTCTGAATATGTCGACCAATTCCTAAAAAAATCAGTACTTACGTTACTTTCAAATCTCAAGGACACTCCTGATCTTATCTATAAAATTTCAAATATTCGCAAAGCTGAGAGAGAATTGTTATGGCTTACATGCGATGTCTCAGCATTATATTCTAAAATAGCCCATCATTTGGGAGTGAAGGCTAGTGAAAATTACCTTAAAAAAAGATATTTACCTGCCAGCGAGGCAGAGAGAGTTATTGTTAGATTGTATCGATATTGTCCTCAAGAATAATTATTTTGTGTACCAAGAGAAGTTCTTCCTGCAAACGAAGGGAACGGCCATGGGGACCAGATTCGCCCCAAGTTTTGCAAATTTATTTATGGGTCTATTTGAAGAGAAGTACATCTACTCATCAAAATTTGGGGCGAGTCTGGTCTTTTATGGTCGTTTCATAGATGACCTGCTGTTCATCTGGGAGGGCAGTGCACTGGAGGCCCAACAATTTGTAAATAGTCTTAATGACAATGATATGGGCATCAGTTTCACAGCAAAGATGGACATGAAGAGTATAGAATTTTTGGATTTAATATTAGAATGGGACAGGGATGGCAAAGTAACAACCAAAACCTTTTTTAAGTCAGTTGACGCCAATAGCTATTTAAACTATAGGAGCAATCACCACTTGCCTTGGAAGAACAACATTCCCTACAAACAGTTTTACAGGATACGCAGGAATTGTTCTAGCCTAGACACATTTGACGGTCAAGCATTGATACTTAAAAATAGATTTTTGGAGACAAATTATCCCAGCAATCTGGTAGAAGAAAGCTACTTGAAAGCTAGACATAAATGTAGAGAAGATTTATTTATAAACTACACTAATAAAGAGGTTGCCTCTCAGAAGTCAGAAGTAGGAGCAGAACCAGTGAAAGACAATATAATATCAACTAAAGAGGTACGATTTATTACTCAATATAACAACAATCATCAGAAAATTAGAAATATTCTGAGAAAATATTGGCATATACTGGCAGGTGACCCTCTACTGAAAAATAATTTAGGAGAGCACCAACTCTAAAAAGTAGACTTGCACCCAGTAAGATTGTAATGAAGAAATACTACACTAATACTAAGACAAGAAATTTTGAAACCAGTACAACCACAAATAAATTGTTGGGGAGACCTGGTTTCTTCAAATGTAACCGTCCAAACTGTGGACTCTGTGCATATACAGATGACAAAAAAACAGAGATTATATCTTTTGTCAGCAAAGAAAAGTTTTGTACCACAACCCATTTCACTTGTGATTCCTCATTTGTTGTTTATATGCTTGAATGCATATGTGGGGTACAGTATGTAGGAAGGAACTCCACACCCCTCAAAAAAAGATGGGGTGAACACAAGAGAAATATAGCTAAAAACTTAAAAAATCACAGTGTCCTGAGACATGTTATAGAGTGTCATGCAGGCAATACAGATACTTTCAGTATTTTTCCTTTGGAGTTGATTGTCCCCAAATGGGGTAGAAATAGATTTTTGCATTTGAGACAAAGGGAGACCTTTTGGATATGGAAACTCAAGACTTTGTCTCCCTGTGGCTTAAATGCAAATATAGATATGGCTGCATTTAATTAAGCTCCCCGGTTGTATTCTGGTTATAAATATTCTTGTAGGATTCGAGGCACACAAATTTAGGATATAGGATTATTCAATCATCCATCATTGTATTGTTCGAGGTCATATCACTTAATACTACAAATCTAGTAATAAATAAACACATATAGTAGGTCACATCACTTATATCTATGGATCCATTAATATATAGTGATGTTGTGAATTGTTCGCCGGCGAATAGTTCCCGGAGAACATAACTTGTTCACGTTCGCAGCGGCGGGCAAACATATGCGATGTTCGATCCGCCCCCTATTCGTCATCATTGAGTAAACTTTGACCCTGTATCTCACAGTCTGCAGACACATTTCAGCCAATCAGCAGCAGACACTCCCTCCCAGACCCTCCCAGCTCCTGGACAGCAGCCATTTTAGATTAATTCGGAAGCTGCATTGTTAGTGAGAGGAGGGACAGTGTAGCTGCTGCTGATTTCATAGGGAAATTGATAGCTAGGCTAGTGTATTCAGTGTCCACTACAGTCCTGAAGGACTCATCTGATCTCTGCTGTAAGGACAGCACCTAAAACATCAGTCTTTTTTTTTTTTTTTGCCTGTGTAATTGACTTTGAAACATCAGTCTGCTAGTGTAATCTAATTGCAGTTGCCTGCCTGCAGTGACACCACTCATATCTGTTGTAACAGTAGTGTAAATAAAAAAAAAAAAAACTTTTTTGACTGTGAAACATCAGTCTGCTAGTGTAATCTAATATCAGTTGCCTGCTTGCCAGCGTGTGTGCCAGGCCCACTTGCCAACTAGTGCCACCACTCATATCTGTTGTAACAGTAGTGTAAATTAAAAAAAAAAAACAGTTTTGACTGTGAAACATCAGTCTGCTAGTGTAATCTAATTGCAGTTGCCTGCCTGCCTGCCAGCGTGTGTGCCAGGCCCACTTGCCAACTAGTGCCACCACTCATATCTGTTGTAACAGTAGTGTAAATAAAAAAAAAAACTTTTTTGACTGTGAAACATCAGTCTGCTAGTGTAATCTAATTGTAGTTGCCTGCCTGCCAGCGTGTGTGCCAGGCCGACTTGCCAACTAGTGCCACCACTCATATCTGTTGTAACAGTAGTGTAAATTTAAAAAAAAAAAAAAAATTTTGACTGTGAAACATCAGTCTGCTAGTGTAATCTAATTGCAGTTGCCTGCTTGCCAGCATGTGTGCCAGGCTCACAGCGTATACTGTGCCCACTTGCCCAGTGCCACCACTCATATCTTGTTTAATAGTAGTGTAAGTGTACATTTAAAAAAAAAAAAACTTTTTTGACTGTGAAACATCAGTCTGCTTTTTTGTGTCAGGCTCACAGCGTATACTGTGCCCACTTGCCCAGTGCCACCACTCATATCTTGTTTAATTGTAGTGTAATTGTACATTTAAAAAAAAAAAAATTGGGATTGTGAAACATCAGTCTGCTTTTTTGTGTCAGGCTCACAGCGTATACTGTGCCCACTTGCCCCGTGCCACCACTCATATCTTGTTTAATAGTAGTGTAAGTGTACATTTAAAAAAAAAATGACAGGCAGAGGCAGGCCACCCGTAGATGCCGTCGTGGTCATGGTGCTGTGATTCCCTTTGACCTACAATAATGCCCAGTGTTCAGAGGCCACGTCCCATGAAAGCGAAAAGTTCTGAGTACCTAATTGACTGGCTAACACAGGACACCCAATCTTCTACAGCTTCCGCTCGGAACCTTGACGCACCATCCACCTCTAGCTTAGCTTCGGGCACCTCTCAAGTGACCACTCGCCCGCCTGCCGCCACCACCAACACTAGCACCACAGCCACTTCACTTGATCTGTCAGAGGAGTTATTGACATATCAGTTTGAAGAAATGAGTGATGCGCAACCATCATTGACAGAGGACGTAGATAACAGTGTTATGTCTCAGTCAGGCAGCATTACAGACATGGACGTACGGTGTGATGATGATGATGTTGTACCCGCTGCTGCTTCCTTTGTTGATTTGTCAGATACAAGTGAAGCGGTTGATGATGATGTGTCTGTGGATGTCACGTGGGTGCCTGCTAGAAGAGAAGAAGAAGAGGGGGAAAGTTCAGATGGGGAGACAGAGAAGAGGAGGAGGAGGAGACGAGTTGGAAGCAGGGGGAGGTCATCGCAAGGAGCTAGTGGCACAGTTAGACAGCATGCATCGGCACCTGGGGTCAGCCAGACAGCACGCCAATCAACGCATGCTGTTGCCACCACCAGAATGCCGTCATCGCAGAGCTCAGCAGTGTGGCATTTTTTTGTGTGTGTCTGCCTCTGACAACAGCGATGCCATTTGCAACCTGTGCCAAAAGAAAGAGTCATGGGAAGTCCAACACCCACCTAGGTACAACTGCTTTGCGAAGGCACATGATCTCACATCACAAACGCCGATGGGATGAACGCATGAGTAGAAGCAGCACACAAACTCAAAGCCGCCATCCTCCTCCTGGTCCAGCATCTTCAGCCACGTCAACCACTGCTGTCCTCCTTGACCCCTCTCAACCATCCGCCACTCTGTCTCTCTTCCGTAGCAGTTCCTGCTCATCTGCCCACAGTCAGGTGTCTGTCAAGGACATGTTTGAGCGTAAGAAGCCAATGTCCCAAAGTCAACCCCTTGCCCGGCGTCTGACAGCTGGCTTGTCTGAACTCTTAGCCCGCCAGCTTTTACCATACAAGCTGGTGGAGTCTCAGGCGTTCAAAAAATTTGTAGCTATTGGGACTCCGCAGTGGAAGGTACCCGGCCGAAATTTCTTTGCACAAAAGGCAATCCCCAACCTGTACTTGATTGTGCGAAAGGAAGTAATGGCATGTCTGGCACACAGTGTTGGGGCAAGGGTCCATTTGACCACTGATAGCTGGTCTGCAAAGCATGGTCAGGGCAGGTATATCACCTACACTGCGCATTGGGTAAACCTGCTGACGGCTGCCAAGCATGTAATGCGTGGCTCTGCAGAGGAGTTGGTGACACCGCCACAACTTGCAGGCAGGCCTGCTGCCACCTCCTATACTCCTCCTACTCCATCCTCTTCCATAACCTCCTCGGCTGAGTCCTCTTCTGCTGCTGCGTCTTGCTCCACATAAACGGCACTCCCACAGCTCCCCAGGTACTATTCCACATCCCGGATATGGCAGTGTCACGCCGTCTTGGGGTTGACTTGCCTGAAAGCAGAGAGTCACACCGCAGCAGCACTCCTGTCCGCCCTGAACGCACAGGTGGATCAGTGACTGACTCTGCACCAACTGGAGATCGGCAAAGTGGTTTCTGACACATGTGCCGTGCATGGCACATGTGTGTAATCTGATTGTACAATGCTTTGTGCATAAGTACCCAGGCTTACAGGACGTCCTGAAGCAGGCCAGGAAGGTGTGTGGCCATTTCAGGCATTCCTACACGGCCATGGAGCACTTTTCAGATATCCAGCGGTGAAACAACATGCCAGTGAGGCGCTTGATTTGCGACAGCCCGACACGTTGGAATTCAACACTCCTAATGTTCGACCGCCTGCTCCAACAAGAAAAAGCCGTTAATGAGTATTTGTATGACCGGGGTGCTAGGACAGCCTCTGCGGAGCTGGGGATTTTTTTGCCATGTTACAGGACGCTCATGCGCAATGCCTGTAGGCTCATGCGTCTATTTGAGGAGGTGACAAACCTAGTCAGTCGCACCGAAGGCACCATCAGTGACATCATACCATTTGTTTTCTTCCTGGAGTGTGCCCTGCGAAGAGTGCTGGATCAGGCCGTAGATGAGCATGAAGAGGAAGAGTTGTGGTCACCATCACCACCAGAAACAGCCTTATCAGCATTGCTTACTGGACCAGCGGCTGGAAGAGGATTGTGTGGAAGAGGAGTCTGAGGAGGAATGTGGCTTTGAGGAGGAGGAGGAGGAAGACCAACCACAACAGGCATCCCAGGGTGCTCGTTGTCACCTATCTGGTACCCGTGGTGTTGTACGTGGCTGGGGGATAGAAGATACCTTCAGTGAGATCACTGAGGACGAGGAACGGGACATGAGTAGCTCAGCATCCAACCTTGTGCAAATGGGGTCTTTCATGCTGTTGTGCCTGTTGAGTGACCCTCGTATAAAAAAGCTGAAGGAGAAGGACCTGTACTGGGTGTCCACGCAACTAGACCCCCCGTATAAGCATAAAGTGCCTGAAATGTTACCAAATTCCCGCAAGTCGGAAAGGATGCAGCAGTTCCAAAATAAATTAAAAAGTATGCTTTACACAGCGTATAAGGGTGATGTCACAGCACAACGGGAATCTAACAGGGGAAGAGGTGAAAGTAATCCTCCGACTCCCACGACCACGCTGGCAAAGACAGGACGCTTTACAGACGAGTTGTTGATGGAGGACATGCGGAGCTTTTCAACTCATATGCATCGCCACAGCCCTTCGGGGTCCACCGTCAGAGAACGACTCGACCGACAGGTAGCAGACTATCTCGCCTTAACTGCAGATCTTGACACTCTGAGGAGCGATGAACCCCTTGACTACTAGGTGTGCAGGCTTGACCTGTGGCCTGATCTATCCCAATTTGCAATAGAACTTCTGGCCCCGCTTCAAGTGTCCTGTCAGAAAGGACCTTCAGTGCAGCAGGAGGTATTGTCACTGAGAAGAGAAGTCGCCTAGGTCAAAAAAGTCTAGATTACCTCACCTTTATTAAGATGAATGAGGGATGGATCCCGAAGGGACTGACATTGGGCGATACATTCGAGTAAAAAAGGCCTAATGAGATGATCTGCCTTGGGCTATAAATGGTCCACAAGCTGCTGTATGTTATCTTCGAATGCCGGATGACTTGCGTGACTTATCCGCCACCAACTAGGGTTCAAGCCGCAATGTTTTAGGGCACTTTCTGCCAGGGAAACAAACATCAATTGTTCTGGCCGCTGCTACAGCAGCGGCTGCAACAATACCTAATTTTTCAGGCATGTGTACATGCCAAATTTTTCGGGCCACTGGTGCTGCACTGTGGCTTCAAAAAACAAAACAAAAAAATGGCATGTAACAGGGATTAAAGTGATAGGAATAGTACTACTTAACACACCACTCCTATCTGGTGGCACATTAGATTGCATGCACAGTGCCCCAATATTTGAAGTAGGAGGACCGATCAAGCATCTTTTTCCATCTCCTGGTTCCTAAAATCCATGCCATATACACGTCCCCTGATAGGGGACGTAACAGGGATTCAACTGATAGGAATAGTACTACTTAACACACCACTCATATCTGGTGGCACAGTAGATTGCACGCGCAGTGCCCCAAATTTGAAGTAGGAGGACTGACCAAGCATCTTTTTCCATCTCACGGTTCCTAAAATCCATGCCATTTACACGTCCCCTGATAGGGGACACCGCAGTGGAAGGTACCAGGCCAAAATTTCTTTGCACAAAAGGCAATCCCCAACCTGTACTCGATTGTGCAAAAGGAAGTAACCTTACCATGGGTCTCAGACCGCACGTCTTGTAATTCTCTGTCTGGGAAATTATCTATCTATCAAATCTATCTATTTATCTATCAAATCTATCTATCTATCTATCTATCATATCTATCAAATGTATCTATTGCATCTATTGATCTATCTATCTAATTTATGTATCTATCTATCTATCTATCTATCAAATCTGTCTATCTCATGGCCGGACCGACCAAGCATCTTTTTCCATCTCCCGGTTCCTAAAATCCATGCCATATACACGTACCCTGATAGGGGACGTAACAGGTATTAAACTGATAAGAATAGTACTACTTGACAGACCACTCATATCTGTTGGCACAGTAGATTGCACGCGGTGCTCTGACAAAATGCAGAAGGACATTTGGCAGACGGACATTTGGCAGACGGACATTTGGCCGACAGATAGAAAGCTAAAGAATGTTCCGATTTCGGCCGAGGGCAGATACGTTCCAGAGTGCTCTGTTCTAATCAGAGCCTCGGGTGCCGCAACTGCCTCTGGGAACCTTACCATGGGTCACAGACCGCACGTCTTGTAATTCTCTGTCTGGGAAATTATCTATCTATCAAATCTATCTATTTATCTATCAAATCTATCTATCTATCTATCTATCTATCGTATCTATCAAATGTATCTATTGCATCTATTGATCTATCTATCTAATCTATGTATCTATCTATCAAATCTATCTATCTTGTGGCCGGACCGACCAAGCATCTTTTTCCATCTCCCGGTTCCTAAAATCCATGCCATATACACGTCCCCTGATAGGGGACGTAACAGGGATTAAACTGATAAGAATAGTACTACTTAACACACCACTCATATCTGGTGGTACAGTAGATTGCATGCGCAGTGTCCCAAATTTGAAGTAGGAGGACTGACCAAGCATCTTTTTCCATCTCACGGTTCCTAAAATCCATGCCATTTACACGTCCCCTGATAGGGGACACCGCAGTGGAAGGTACCTGGTCGAAATTTCAATGCACAAAAGGCAATCCCCAACCTGTTTTCGATTGTGCAAAAGGAAGTAACCTTACCATGGGCCTCAGACCGCACGTCTTGTAATTCTCTGTCTGGGAAATTATCTATCTATCAAATCTATCTATCTATCTATCTATCTATCTATTGTATCTATCAAATGTATCTATTGCATCTATTGATCTATCTATCTAATCTATGTATCTATCTATCTATCTATCTATCTATCAAATCTATCTATCTCATGGCCGGACCGACCAAGCATCTTTTTTCATCTCACGGTTCCTAAAATCCATGCCATATACACGTCCCCTGATAGGGGATGTAACAGGGATTAAACTGATAAGAATAGTACTACTTAACACACCACTCATATCTGGTGGCACAGTAGATTGCACGCGCAGTGCCCCAAATTTGAAGTAGGAGGACCGACCAAGCATCTTTTTCCATCTCCCGGTTCCTAAATTTTATGCCATATACACGTCCCCTGATAGGGGACGTAACAGGGATTAAACTGATAAGAATAGTACTACTTAACACACCACTCATATCTGGTGGCACAGTAGATTGCACGCGGTGCTCTGACAAAATGCAGAAGGACATTTGGCAGACGGACATTTGGCAGACGGACATTTGGCCGACGGACATTTGGCCGACAGGCAGAAAGCAAAAGAATGTTCCGATTTCGGCCAAGGGCAGATACTTTCCAGAGTGCTCTGTTCTAATCAGAGCCTCAGGCGCCGCAACTGCCTCTGGGAACCTTACCATGGGTCACAGTCTGCATGTCTTGTAATTCTCTGTCTGGGAAATTATCTATCTATCAAATCTATCTATCTATCTATCGTATCTATCAAATGTATCTATTGCATCTATTGATCTATCTATCTATCTAATCTATGTATCTATCTATCAAATCTATCTCGTGGCAATGGGGAGTTTGCGGTTGTGCAAATGGACTGTTTGCGGTTGTTTGTGGTGCGTTAAATGGGGAGTTTGTTCTGTCACTGTGAAGCGGGCGTAACCCTTACACTACCCGATCGATACAACATCATACCTGATGTTTTAAAGCACGTTATTCCAAACAATTTAGGAATGTTAGGTGATTTATGCCCTTTATGGATTAAAACCAGAGTCTGCATCAACTATGTAATTTTCCGTGGGAGTTTTGCCATGGATCCCCCTCCGGCATGCCACAGTCCAGGTGTTAGTACCCTTGAAACAACTTTTCCATCACTATTGTGGCCAGAAAGAGGCCCTGTGTGTTTTAAAATTTGCCTGCCTATTGAAGTCAATGGCGGTTCACCCGTTCACGAACACTTGCGGAAGTCCACGTTCGCCATTCGCGAACGGAAAATTTTAAGTTTGCGACATCACTATTAATATATACAACATTAGGATACCCCGAGACTCACTGTTATAGACATCAAGAGCCTGAGGATGTTTGTCAATAATGTGTATATCACATATGATCATCCATGGAGCATTTATTAAATCACACTGTCCCTTCACTGGCGACACAGTGTGGACCATTATTATTATTATTATTAATATAGATTAGCACTGACTAGTCGGATATATACAGCCAATATTGATATAGGATATGATATTAACTTTAGAATCATATTCTGTCCGGCATTGTGGCATTAACATATTTCTTCATTTGTGTTTTAGACTTAGTATATCTGATATTAAGTAACACAGACCTCTATTGTAGGTTTCACACATACTGTATTTTTTTGGTGGTAAAGGTAACAACAAAAATAATTTTTTACTAGTTACCATCACACACTTTCATCTCTGAGCAATAGTATAGACCAGGGATATTTTCCCGTGGGTTTGTGACAAATAATGGTACAAAGTGTTATGTACACCAGTTGGCATGAAGCGGCTTTTAGCATCTATTAAGGTCAGGCCCGCACTGCACATAATATTGTTATGTTGTTAATTATAAATATACACGTATATATGTCTATATAGCATATCCCTTTATTTGTGGTCTAGACTTAGGCCTAGATTTGGAGTTTGGCGGTAGATGGGCTGTTAACGCTCCGCAGGCTTTTTTCTGGCCGCACCATAAAATTAACTCTGGTATCGAGAGTTCCAAAAAATGCTGCGTTAGGCTCCAAAAAAGGAGCGTAGAGCATTTTTACCGCAAATGCAACTCTCGATACCAGAGTTGCTTACGGACGCGGCCAGCCTCAAAAACGTGCTCGTGCACGATTCTCCCATAGGAAACAATGGGGCTGTTTGAGCTGAAAAAAAACCTAACACCTGCAAAAAAGCAGCATGTAGCTCCTAACGCAGCCCCATTGTTTGCTATGGGGAAACACTTCCTACGTCTGCACCTAACACTCTAACATGTACCCAGAGTCTAAACACCCCTAGCCTTACACTTATTAACCCCTAATCTGCCGCCCCCGCTATCGCTGACCCCTGCATTATATTATTAACCCCTAATCTTCCGCTCCGTAAACCGCCGCAACTTACATTATCCCTATGTACCCCTAATCTGCTGCCCCTAACACCGCCGACCCCTATATTATATTTATTAACCCCTAACCTGCCCCCCACAACGTCGCCGCCAGCTACTTACAATAATTAACCCCTAATCTGCCGAGCGGACCTGAGCGCTACTATAATAAAGTTATTAACCCCTAATCCGCCTCACTAACCCTATCATAAATAGTATTAACCCCTAATCTGCCCTCCCTAACATCGCCGACACCTAACTTCAATTATTAACCCCTAATCTGACGACCGGAGCTCATCGCTATTCTAATAAATGTATTAACCCCTAAAGCTAAGTCTAACCCTAACACTAACACCCCCCTAAGTTAAATATAATTTACATCTAACGAAATTAATTAACTCTTATTAAATAAATTATTCCTATTTAAAGCTAAATACTTACCTGTAAAATACATCCTAATATAGCTACAATATAAATTATAATTATATTGTAGCTATTTTAGGATTAATATTTATTTTACAGGCAACTTGGTAATTATTTTAACCAGGTACAATAGCTATTAAATAGTTAAGAACTATTTAATAGTTACCTAGTTAAAATAATTACAAAATTACCTGTAAAATAAGTCCTAACCTAAGTTATAATTAAACCAAACACTACCCTATCAATAAATTAATTAAATAAAATACCTACAATTACCTACAATTAACCTAACACTACACTATCAATAAATAAATTAAATACAATTGCTACAAATAACTACAATTACATAAACTAACTAAAGTACAAAAAATAAAAAAGAACTAAGTTACAAAAAATAAAAAAATATTTACAAACATAAGAAAAATATTACAACAATTTTAAACTAATTACACCTACTCTAAGCCCCCTAATAAAATAACAAAGACCCCCAAAATAAAAAATTCCCTACCCTATTCTAAATTAATAAATGTAAAAGCTCTTTTACCTTACCAGCCCTGAACAGGGCCCTTTGCGGGGCATGCTCCAAGAAGTTCAGCTCTTTTGCCTGTAAAAAAAAACATACAATACCCCCCCCCCAACATTACAACCCACCACCCACATACCCCTAATCTAACCCAAACCCCCCTTAAATAAACCTAACACTAAGCCCCTGAAGATCTTCCTACCTTGTCTTCACCTCAACAGTTATCACCGATCCGTCCTGGCATCCGGTGCTGAAGAGGTCCAGAAGAGGGTCCAAAGTCTTCCTCCTATCCGGCAAGAAGAGGACATCCGGACCGGCAAACATCTTCTCCAAGCGGCATCTTCGATCTTCTTCCATCCGGTGCGGAGCGGGTCCATCTTGAATCAGCCGACGCGGATCCATCCTCTTCTTCCGGCGTCTCCCGACGAATGACGGTTCCTTTAAGGGACGTCATCCAAGATGGCGTCCCTCGAATTCCGATTGGCTGATAGGATTCTATCAGCCAATCGGAATTAAGGTAGGAATATTCTGATTGGCTGATGGAATCAGCCAATCAGAATCAAGTTCAATCCGATTGGCTGATCGAATCAGCCAATCAGATTGAGCTCGCATTCTATTGGCTGTTCCGATCAGATTAGGGGTTAATTATTGTAAGTAGCTGGCGGCGACGTTGTGGGGGGCAGGTTAGGGGTTAATAAATGTAATACAGGGGTCGGCGGGGTTAGGGGCAGCAGATTAGGGGTACATAAGTATAACGTAGGTGGCGGTCGGCAGATTAGGGGTTAAAACATTTTAATCGAGTGGCGGCGATGTGGGGGGACCTCGGTTTAGGGGTACATAGGTAGTTTATGGGTGTTTGTGTACTTTAGAGCACAGTAGTTAAGAGCTTTATGAACCGGCGTTAGCCCAGAAAGCTCTTAACTCCTGCTTTTTTCCGGCGGCTGGAGTTTTGTCGTTAGAGCTCTAACGCTCACTTCAGAAACGACTCTAAATACCGGCGTTAGAAAGATCCCATTGAAAAGATAGGATACGCAATTGACGTAAGGGGATCTGCGGTATGGAAAAGTCGCGGCTGAAAAGTGAGCGTTAGACCCTTTAATCACTGACTCCAAATACCGGCGGTAGCCTAAAACCAGCGTTAGGAGCCTCTAACGCTGGTTTTCACGGCTACCGCCAAACTCTAAATCTAGCCGCTAGTGTATTAGATATTAAGTATCATATACTTTTTAGGTCCACATATATTGTACTTTATGGTGGTAAAGGCAATAAGATAATTTCACACTTGTTGCCTTTATATATATATATATATATATATATATACATATATATATTTGCTCGTATATACTGCAACAGGGGGTTTGTATGTGTATGCACAAGGATTGATATTTTATTTTATTTCATTTTATTATATACGTATTTTATATTTTATATTGTTATTTTGGTATTTTTTAAAAGTATTTTTTAATTATTTTTAATTGTTTTAATTCCATGAATCCAATGTGAATATGTTCAACGGTTATTATTACCATTCACAAAAAATATATATATATCTTCCTTTGTAGGAGAAATTTGCCGTAGTATTTCATCGGTTTATATGATAAGGTTTTTTTGTGAGATTGGTACCACATGCCGCTATGTATTAAATTCATGTACGGATTTGTGTCCGGATAAAGGTCAATAAAGGAATTAAAAGACCCAGTATATTATTATTATTAATCAATACATTCCATTTGTAAATTCACCACCGGGACAATGATATTACTACCCAATGTTGGTATGGCAATTACTGCAGTCATAGGTTAGGGAGTCCACAGAGACTCGTCAGTATCTCACACACCCACCCTAAGATTGGCCAATGGTAACCTTGGAATCCGGACACACCTCCACACATGTGCTGTGGACATCAGTAGATGCCGAAAGACGGTGATAAAAGTTTGTGGTTATTCAAATGTCATTATGCACCTGATGAAATGGTCACCTAAGACCAAGAAACGTTGTGTTGTTAAATAAAGTATAACTTTTAAAATATAACTTTTAAAATAAAATAACTTTTATAACACTTTGTTTCCACTAACTTATTTTTAACAATACCATTTTTATACACATAATCTTATTACTTTTTTGGAAATCCTTGATACACAGTGTGCTACGAGCACGCTTATAGCTGTGTAATCCAGCCTACCGAGTTAGGCTACCTCCAACACAGGACCAGAGGCTGTAAAAGAAAGGATCAAGCCCGTGACCTGTGGATTTGTTGAGCAAGAAATCCAGCCGGTTTCAAACTTGACATCCTAAAGAGCGAATTGACCTTTGCGAGAGTGGGAGTTAGCTGGACGACTCTAAAGGTTCCAGAATGTGTTTGTGACAATTCTCAAGTGTCTGGGAGCTTGTAAGTACCAGCAATACTTGGCATTTGGGCTTGTTTGTTCCACTGATTGTTCACTATGGTGGCGCCTTCTTTTTTATTCTACATTTCTGCAGATGGTTAAAGCTTAGACTGATGTGATCATATTAGCAACATGCCTGTCTAGTTTGCAAATCTTCGTTCTGTTGTTGTATTTTGCAACATTCTTATTGTGTGATAATTAAAAAGATAAATGTGTGCTTTGTTGTTGGGTGATGTGTGTTATGTACATATATGTATGTATTGTGATTCTCTTCCACATTTGTTCATTTATTGTTGTTCCTTTCAAAAAAAGCAACAACTATAATATTTTCTAAGGATATCTTATTATTCTACTGAATTCCTAATGTTATATTATGAGTAAATTGTGATGTTAAATGGACACTAAAGCCATAATTTCTCTTTCATGATTCAGAGAGAGAATCCAATGTTAAACAACCTTCCAATGTACTTGTATTATGTAAATGTGTTCATTGTTTCTATATCGTTTGTTGAATAAATAGCAATGCACATGTGTGAGGCAATGACAAAAGCCATCTATGTGCAGCCATCAATCATCATCTGCTGAGCCTATCTAGATATGCTGTTCATCAAAGCATATGAAATGCTATAATAGACGTAAATAAGACAAGTGTTTAAAATTGCCTACTGTTTCTGAATAATGAAATCTTAAAAAGTATTTTTTATATCCGTTTAAATGTGTTAATTCTTGAAACAGATTTTGTATTGGTGATGATAGCATTGATCGTGATTTATAGTTGACGTAATGTAATTTCCTAAAAGAATTTGATGTTGTAGTGATGTTCACATAACTCCAGTGGCAAATAGTCTATTTCTTGATCTATTTATCAGTGTGAGACCAACACAAGAATGAATGAATTAGTGCCACAATTATAATGCTACCATTTCAAGTCTTCAAAGCTAAAAATATCTCTTGCGTTACGGAAAGAGGCCGGTCGCATGCACAAGCACATATTCCCCAGAGAAGTCAATCAAAGCTAGAATTTGCATGAAAAAAAACTTCTAACACTTCTGTTGAGCGTACAGTGAGTGACATCATGTCATTCTGAGAAAAAGTACCGAAATCGTGATAATTTCATATTTTAAAAATGTTTTGTGTAAGTAATGTGCTGTATTGTTTGTATGTATCAATTTCTGTATGTATGTGATGATATTTGTACGTAGATGTAGCTAAATGAGAGTAAGTTCTATGTAAGTCAATGTAAAATAGTTTTTTGTGCATTTTTTTTCTAACACCCGAGATCTCGTATCTTTTATCTTTTACATTTTTTTTTTAGAAAAAAATCTATGAAGAAATAAAAATTGTACCGTGTTTGTATGAGTGTAAATGTACTTTGTATAATATTTTTGAAGTGATTTGTGAATGTTTTTGGTAACGATCTATCAATAACTACTGGTCTGGGAGAGCGTTTGAGCGTAGATGGTGATTTTGTGGCGCTACAGAAACTTGTAATGGCAGCGTTAGGGAAAATGATGCGTTATGTCCCATAACGCTGCTATTTGAGTCATAATGCAAAACTCATAATCTAGGTGTTATTTGGCTCTTCGCTTGATATGGAATGTGCCTAAAAGTTATAGACTTCATTCAAAATTGCAATCATATTATCCAGTAAGTTATTATCCAACGCAATGTTACATATTTTAGGAAAACATTGCCATTGGACAGTAGGATTTTTGACTAAGATTAACAAAATGCACATATCAGTTGAGCGGTGCACATGTATGAAATGAGGATAAGAAAGATCTCAAATAAGCTGTATTGCACGACCTTTGCAAATAAATTGCTCTGGTAAAGTTACTGGGATGCATTTAAAGTCAAGGTTGAATCAATATAATGGATGTCAGTTACTCCCATTGTTGATTTTGAAATTGTGTGATAAGGTTTTGTAACATAAGGAAGAAAGGAATGTTATGTCCTTGGTATAATTATGCTGTTTATGATTGAATGAATGTGCTTGTTTGAACATTATGTTCCAAGTCATTTAAATTACTTAGGAATATTACTGTTTCACTTTCAGAGGAAGTAAAATGTGTATAAACATTAAATTGAAATGTATGTTGAAAAAGAACCTTGATTTCTACTAACTTTGCTGATTTTATGTAAGTATTTGCCCTATATTTTCAGAGTTTCAAGTATTCTCCCAAAATACTACTATTCAGGTAGTATTCTCCCAAAATACTACTATTCAGGATTAAACACAAAATACTGACTCTGACATACAAGGCCCTCAACTGCACTGCTCCCCCTATATCTCACCTTGGATTTAGACCTTGTCTCCAGATACTCTCCCGTCCCCTTTGCTCTCCTGACAACCTTCTACTCTCCTCCTCTCTTGTTACCTCCTCAAATTCATATTTACAGGACTTCTACAGACTGACTCCCATCTTGTAGAACTCTCTGCCTCGCTCCAAAAGATGCTCCCCTAGTTTTGAAAGCTTCAAGCACTCCCTAAAGACTCTACTGTTCAGGGATGCATACAACCTACGCTAACCTTTCCTAATACCAGTTCCTCTCCTCCTTTGCTATCCCCTTGAATCCCCTTAGCATGTAAGCCTAAGAGTCCAACTGTTTGTAGATCACCTTCATAAGAGTTAACTACAACAGGGTCCTCTATCTATTTGATCCCTATAAATGTTACCTTTTATAGCACGCCTATGTTTATAGCACTGCGGAATCTGTTGGTGCTCTTCAATAAATTATAATAATAATAGATAATATTCAGGTATTCTTACAACCTATAGCTGTTTCTTTATGTCAGAAACCTTTCATTTCTCACCAATTACCCTTGTATTTTTATTAGGATAAAGCTTATGAGCCTGCTTGTCCTGATTACAATACAAACTACATTAGGGGATTAGGTGGCATTTCATGGGTACGGTCCTCTACTTCTTAATGGATTTTATGTTGTAAATTGTACCATGGGATGATGTGTCTATGTGCATTTACTGGCATTCTACAATAAACTGTTATTATTCTTTATTATAGAATAATTTTGAACAGAGAGCTTTAGTGAACCAGGCAATATGAGAGTAGACAAGATAATTGCTAATAAAATTGCAAATAGAGTTGGCTATAAGATCAGTAGAATTGCAGAGGAAAAGGAAGCATGTGGTGTTCTTGGAAGAGAGAGCGGTTAATCTCTTGCAATTAAAAACTACTGTTAAAATCAATTTTTTACTTAAAGTGACATGAAACCCCAAGTTTTTCTTTTATGATTACGATAGAACACATCAGTAAGCCAATGATAAGAGTTATATATGGGCAGCCACCAATCAACAGATAGCTCTCAGCTCCTGGGCCTACCTAGGTAAGCTTTTCAACAAAGGATACCAAGAGAACTAAGCAAATTAGAAACAAGAAGTAAGTTGCAAAGTTGTTTGAAATTGTATGTTCTATCTGCGAATGAAGCCACCAATAAGCAAGTGCCACCTAGGGTGCTGAACCAAAAATGGGCCCGCTCCGAAGCTTAAATTCCTGCTTTTCAAATAAAGATACCAATGCCTAGATTTAGAGTTCTGTGGCCAAAGGGGTGCGTTAGCTACGCGTGCTTTTTTTCTGGCCGCACCTTTTAAATACCGCTGGTATTTAGGAGCGTATAGCATATTTACCGCAACTTCAACTCTCGATACCAGCGGTGCTTACGGACGCGGCCAGCTTCAAAAACGTGCTCGTGCACGATTCCCCCATAGAAAACAATGGGTCTGTTTGAGCTGAAAAAAAACCTAACACCTACAAAAAAGCCGCGTTCAGCTCCTAACGCAGCCCCATTGTTTTCTATGTGGAAACACTTCCTACGTCTGCACCTAACACTCTAACATGTACCCCGAGTCTAAACACCCCTAACCTTACACTTATTAACCCCTAATCTGCCGCCCCCACTATCACTGACCCCTGCATATTTTTAACCCCTAATCTGCCGCTCCGTACACCCCCGCCACCTACATTATCCCTACATTATTGGCTGATCCGATCAGCCAATCAGAATTTTCCTACCTTAATTCCGATTGGCTGATAGAATCCTATCAGCCAATCGGAATTCGAGGGACGCCATCTTGGATGACGTCCCTTAAAGGAACCGTCATTCTTCAGTTGGACGTCGGAGGAAGAAGATTGATCCGCGCTGGAGGTCTTCACGATGGAGACGTTCCTCATCGGATGAAGATAGAAGATGCCGCTTGGATCAAGATGGTTGCCGGTCTGGATCGCCTCTTCTTCCCGGATAGGATGAAGACTTTGGAGCCTCTTCTGGACCTCTTCAGCCGCAGGATTATGGATCGCCAGCCCCCGCTTGGGTTGGATGAAGATTTTGGAGCCAGGACCGATCGGTGATACCCGGTGAGGTGAAGATAAGGTAGGAAGATCTTCAGGGGCTTAGTGTTAGGTTTATTTAAGGGGGGTTTGGGTTAGATTAGGGGTATGTGGTTGGTGGGTTGTAATGTTGGGGGGGGTATTGTATGTGTTTTTTTACAGGCAAAAGAGCTGAATTTCTTGGGGCATGCCCCGCAAAGGGCCCTGTTCAGGGCTGGTAAGGTAAAAGAGCTTTGAACTTTTTTAATTTCGAATAGGGTAGGGCATTTTTTTATTTTGGGGGCTTTGTAATTTCATTAGGGGGCTTAGAGTAGGTGTAATTAGTTTAAAATTGTTGTAATATTTTTCTAATGTTTGTAAATATTTTTTTATTTTTTGTAACTTAGTTCTTTTTTATTTTTTGTACTTTAGTTAGTTTATTTAATTTTAGTTATTTGTAGGTATTTTATTTAATTAATTAATGTATTGATAGTGTAGTGTTAGGTTTAATTTTAGGTAATTGTAGGTATTTTATTTAATTTATTTATTGATAGTGTAGTGTTAGGTTTAATTGTAATTTAGGTTAGGATTTATTTTCAGGTAATTTTGTAATTATTTTAACTATTTTAGCTATTAAATAGTTCTTAACTATTTAATAGCTATTGTACCTGGTTAAAATAAATACAAAGTTACCAGTAAAATAAATATAAATCCTAAAATAGCTATAATATAATTATAATTTATATTGTAGCTATATTAGGGTTTATTTTACAGGTAAGTATTTAGCTTTAAATAGGAATAATGTCTTTAATAAGAGTTAATTTATTTTGTTAGATTTAAATTATATTTAACTTAGGGGGGTGTTAGGGTTAGGGTTAGACTTAGCTTTAGGGGTTAATCCATTTATTACAGTAGTGGCGAGATTCGGTCGGCAGATTAGGGGTTAATAATTGAAGTTAGGTGTCGGCGATGTTAGGGAGGGCAGATTAGGGGTTAATACTATTTATTATAGGGTTATTGAGGCGGGAGTGAGGCGGATTAGGGGTTAATAATTTTATTATAGTAGCAGTGCGGTCCGCTCGGCAGATTAGGGGTTAATAAGTGTAGGCAGGTGGAGGCAACATTGAGAGGGGAAGATTAGGGGTTAATAAATATAATATAGGGGTTGGCGGTGTTAGGGGCAGCAGATTAGGGGTACATAAGGATAACGTAGGTAGCAGCGTTTTGCGGTCGGCAGATTAGGGGTTAATTATTGTAGGTAGCTGGCGGCGACGTTGTGGGGGGCAGGTTAGGGGTTAATAAATATAATATAGGGGTCGGCGGTGTTAGGGGCAGCAGATTAGGGGTACATAAGTATAACGTAGGTGGCTGTCGGCAGATTAGGGGTTAAAAAAAATTAATAGAGTGGCGGCGATGTGGGGGGACCTCGGTTTAGGGGTACATAGGTAGTTTATGGGTGTTAGTGTACTTTAGAGCACAGTAGTTAAGAGCTTTATAAACCGGCGTTAGCCCAGAAAGCTCTTAACTACTGACTTTTTTCTGCGGCTGGAGTTTTGTCGTTAGATTTCTAACGCTCACTTCAGCCACGACTCTAAATACCGGCGTTAGAAAGATCCCATTGAAAAGATAGGATGCGCAATTGACGTAAGTTGATCTGCGGTATGGAAAAGTCGCGGCTGAAAAGTGAGCGTTAGACCCTTTAATGACTCCAAATACCAGAGGGCGGTAAAAACCAGCGTTAGGAGCCTCTAACGCTGGTTTTGACGGCTACCCTTCAACTCTAAATCTAGGCCCAAGAGAATGAAGAACATTTGATAATAGGAGTAAATTAGAAAGTTGCTTAAAATTGCATGTTCTATCTGAATCACTAAAATCAAATTGGGTTTAATATCCCTTTAAGTTATTCTGGGGGATAAATTAATCATTTATTTGCTGGACTTTTGAGTTTTACTTGAAACATACAAGATCAACATTTTTTTGTTATGTTTTCAATTTCAAAGCACATTGTGATAATTCGCTTCTTGAGAATTCATTCTTGGGAATTCAAATCATTCATATGATGATTAACTATAAAAATAGAGAAGTAAAAACAATGAACAGGGAAAATAAAATATTAACTGACCTCTACATCTTTGTACAAATTGTACAATTAAAAATTTGGTGGGGGGCGGAGCCAGCAGCTGTACTGAGCGGTTGTGTTTTACAGGAGCTCTCCTCAACAAAAGCCCATATAACCTTTTTCTTATGTATGTAACTAAGTGCTTTAGCCTTGGGGGCATGGGTAATATAATCTAGCACCTAACCTCCTTGGTTTGTCACCCCACAGCTTCCTTTAGCCCCCTTCACAGCCACCAGCCTGCAGGACATATAGCGGAACACCGCCGCAATACGGAGCTGCACCCAGATCGGCTACCCTGAACGTGACTTATACCGCCGGCCACTGCTACAACATCGAGCACTCAGGCACATACTACGGGTTTCCCGCAGGGCCCCTGATACAGCGGCGCATCCTGCGTTATAACTCCCAGCACTTGGCGACACACGCTGCAGAGAGGAGCTCTCACATCACTACCCACCGCACTTGGGGGTAAGTTACAAGTAAACTCACAGCACACCTGGTCCTGGGGTCTGGTGGTTGGGGGGACAGATCGGAGCCCACACTTGGATTGACTTTATGAGATGGGACACAGGGGCTGCAGCGGGAGCAGTGACAGGTTTTTTTTTTTGGCGCGAATAGACGCCATTTTTACTAAGTACTTCCACACTGGTTAAGGGAAAGCCCCTCTGCTCGCAACGAATTGCTTACTCTTGAGATAGAGTGGGGGCAGGAAAGTCAGTTCCCTGATAAACTAGGCTGCATAAAGGTACTCCTATTGCCAATATTTTTGCAGTGCACTATCTAGGTGTGCAGGGAAGGAAAATTGTTTATTCAGTTGCAAGAGACAGACACAGAGGACTTTGTTTCCCAGCGCTACCTACACTATACCATCTGGTCCCTGCTCTTATTGGCTGCATCCCCTCACGTTACAAGCAATTCATCAGATACTCTAATATCACATAACACCCCAGTTAAAGCATCCCTGCAGCTTTCAACAACAGAAAGGTCACGTAGCCATAACTAAAAAGTTAAACCTTAAACTCCTGAAGGCAATCCACTGCTCAGAGACATCAATTAATGAAGACCCTAGTTGCAGATGATCCCTGCCTCTCCTACTACCTTAACTGAGGTGATTTGCTTCATCGCTCCCACCTCCAGACCCAGAGTTTCTAGGAAGAGAAACCCTATCTTTTTTACAAACGGAGAACTTTTGCAAAAGATTGTTAATTTCCTCTCATTAAACGGTCTATCACGCTACCTGCCACCAACTATACTAAATCTCTCCCCCTCCCCCCCTTTCCCGCAGCCACTATAGGCTGTGGGTCATACCCACTTTCCCTTTTCCGGACTCGCCCAGAGGTGGCACTATCCTGGGAGGGGGGAAACTTCTAAGAGCTCAGCCTTGCAAAAAGACTATATTCACTCCCTCAGAATACCAGTTGCAATTCTCTTGAGGGAAAACAAACGCTCAGGGGGCACAACTGGCACTCGGCTTCATCTGCTACCCCTTCTTCTACCTAAACAACCTCCATACACGATAAAGGTCTAGGCTCACCATAAGTGACCCCCAGGAGTCATTTTTAGTGCAGAAATTCTTTTCCCGACCAGATTACAAACGGCAACTCTCTACTCAACATGGCACAATCTGGAAAGAGGAAACCAAAACATCGAGAAATCCCCAAAAGAACCCTAACGGACCACTTTCACAGTAAAAATGCGTCCGATCCAGACCTCTCAGAGGAGGATTCAAGGGACCCTAACTTCTCCATACATAGACGCCTGGAAGGGGATAATCCATCTAAAGACAGAACAGCTCTATCACAGGCGACC
Source organism: Bombina bombina (assembly GCF_027579735.1). Classification (NCBI taxonomy): domain Eukaryota; kingdom Metazoa; phylum Chordata; class Amphibia; order Anura; family Bombinatoridae; genus Bombina; species Bombina bombina. Next base: position 422,704,533 of record NC_069501.1, on the reverse strand, counting down.
TTCCTCGAGACTATCAAGACCTTGTCAGATAAAATGGACACTCACTACACGTCCATAAGACAGGACTTACGCTAATCAGTTAGCGAATTGAAACGTGATATCTCCTCACTAGATGACAGAACGGAAACTTTAGAAAAGAAACATGAAGATCTGGCTATAGACCATTCTAATGCTCTTGCATACTCACAGAGCCTAGCAGTGCAAATCTCTGACTTGGAAGATAAGATGGCGGATCTCAAGGACAGATCCCGCCGGAACAATCTGAGGATCAGGGGAATAGCAGAAGAAATAGCCCCAGCGGAACTTAACAGCTATTTGCTCGGCTTCTTCAGAAACCTCTTAGGTGCCGTTTCTGATTCAGATCTTCTGATGGACAGAGCCCACAGGGCATTACGTTCTCGTAACTCACCTTCAGATGCTCCAAGGGATGTTATCCTGAGACTTCATTATTTTACAACGAAAGAGAAGATCCTCAGAGCATCTTTTGCCAACAAGCCCCTCAATAAACCTTACCACAACTTGCAAATTTTTCCGGATCTATCTCCCCGCACCTTAGCAAAAAGAAGATCCTTTCAACAGGTAACACAAACCCTGAGACATCACAACATAAAATACAGGTGGGGGTTCCCGGTAAAGATTTTCTTCAGACATGAGGAACAATCCTACGTTATCTCAACTTTCGAGCAGGGCCTGAAAGTGCTACACAACCTGAAACTTACCCCCACCCGGGAATCCAGTGATAGACGGAAAAACAACTCCAAGGAGCTTAGCACTACAGCACCAGAATGGCATCCCCCAGGTGAGGGACCTCCTCCCCAAGAAGAAGAAGACCTACACGGATAATCTTAACTATTCAAGACATTGATTTACACCTTCAGATACCTTTGCTATGTTCGCCCTGGCAAAACCCTAAGCACCTACAGAGCATACACACGGGTACATAACTTACTCCAATTCTGCTCTGACTGCTCAGAACTAGTTGTTAGGACTCACTCCGACAAGAGGACTTGCTCAGGTAAACCCAAGAGCTCACACACGGGTACAAACCTTACTCTCCTTTAGCTCTTGGTATCGCATTACATAATATGCTGTGATTTTGAATTTGTGTTTTTGATTTTGTGTTCTTCCCCCGTTCATTATGCAATGTTGAACTATAGATCACTTAGCTTCTTAGATTAATCTGAACTCATATTTTATCTTTGTATAGCTATATTAACTAATATGCGGTTTATTCTTGTGTCTAATTATTTACTGACACCATATATTTCAGCTTGGGTTTATCTTGTATTGCCATAATATAACATGTCTTATGGTAACCTTTGTGTCGGGGTGGTTGTGACATAGGAATGTTAGAAATGCCCTTACAAGCTACCATCTCATCTCTTTTAAAGAATCACACTCCATAGATGTTAGAGACTTTACATTACCTTCTTAGAAATCTCATTTATTGCATGCTGAAAGTTGCTGGTGCTGCGGTTAGCAGTTCCTTACGCCCTCTACTTATACATTTGTTTTATATGTGAAGTTTGTTATTATGACTTAAATTATAGCTACTCCTCTGGAAAATGAGGTCCCCTAAGGTGAATTCATGGTTAGTATAACTTATATGTTACTGCTGGGCCCCTCTCCTCCCTTTCCCGCCGGTACTGGCTGCCTGCGGGTCATACCCTTACTCCTTTTTCCCACATCGCCTATAGCTGGCATTTCCCCAGGAGAGGAACTCACCCAGAAGTCCCTAATATTCCATACACAACTATTTCCCCCTCCCACATTGCTCATCTTATAGAAAACAGATTTATTTGTAATGTGTTTTGGGTCGGAAACCAGTTGCCTTCTACATCACTATGACCCCTTGTTATATAATAGTGTTACATAATAACCTTTAGCAACCAACCTACATGTTTTATTGCACTTTACAGAGGAATTTAGATGCCTAATTATATGGATTATCTCCTCATAGGGCATTATCAGCTCCCCACCCCTATGCTTATAGATATGCGGCCAAAACTTTTCTATTTAGCCAGATAGGGCCTCCCGATCAGATCCTCCACTACGTATATAAACCGCTATGCTCTGAGCAACTTCGGTGTCCCCTTATCAATTATCAATTATCTACTTTCAACTACATATCTAATAGATTGTCCCTTATAGTCCATCCCTTTAGCTCTATAATATATTCTATACTCATCCCTTGCATGTTATGACTCTGAGGCAGTCTAAGGCTCCGCCCCCCCCAACTCCCCTCCCCCCCACTCCACTTAGAGCGGCACTTGTCCGCTGAACTCCTTTTCCCACTCCCTGCCAATTTGGTCCAATAGTGACCAAACAACAGCTAATCACCACTTGCCCCGATTCTCCTTTTTATCATATTTAATAACCATACAAGTTGCAATGTGGGGACCAGGTTTATTATTCCTATAATATAAAAATGAGGTTTCAATTTCATTTGTGGTTTTACCAGTTTTCTATATCTTATAACACTATTTCCGTTGACTAGATATTTGTTACAAATTACGCTACTCACAACTTGTACAATAAGAATACCAGATATAGTTTCATATTACATAGCTACTGTTTTGCTACTCTTCTGGAGAAGCATAGAATACATGCCCAGAATTGTTATATTTCTATTTTTTCATTATGTTTTTGAGTATACTGTATATGTTTCAATACCAAACTCTTAGTGTTAAGAGACGAGCATTTTCTGTAACATTTCTTATAACCTCAATAAAAATATTTAAAAAAAAAAAAAAAAAAAAATTGGTAAAATAAAGATGTCCCTTGAAGGTATGTGCATTTAGATTTGGATAAAAGTAGAAAGAAAAAAAATAAACAAGTGGTCCTTATTGACAAAAATTACTCAGTTAAAATCATTACTCAAACTATGGTAAAATATTTATATTTACACTTTTTAATAACTACCTAGAACTCTCCTTGACAGTCGAATGATTTATTGGCGTCGATTTATCATGGCAAGAATTAGGCTCGTCGGAAACAGGAGTTAAGAAGCAGTGGTCTTAAGACCACTGCTCCTTAACTCGCCTGCTGCCTTTAAGGCTGCAGACATCAATCTGCCGGATCTCATACGATCGGGTTGATTGACACCCCCTGGTAGTGGGGATTCTGCAGGGGGCGGCATTGCGCAAGCATTTCACTAGTACTGCTTGTGCAATGTTAAATGCCAACAGCGTATGCTGTCGGCATTCAGTGATATCTGGCGGACATGATACGCTAGACATTGATAAATCGACCCCATTGTGTCAACCAATAACTATGTGAGCTTTACATAATTGGCTAATCCTGACTCCATTAAATAAATACCCATTTGTCTTTCATAATTCAGAAAGAGCATTTTAAAAAATCTTCCAGTTTACTTTTATTATCAAAATGTCTTTATCCTCTTGGTAACCTTAGTTAAAGGGGCAGTCTAGTTAATTAAACTTTCATGATTCAGATAGGGCATGCAATTTTAAGCAACTTTCCAATTTACTTTTATCATCAAATTTGATTTGTTCTCTTGGCATTCTTTGTTAAAAAGCTAAACCTAGGCAGGTTTGCTGTCAATAACCTCATCTGTCCGGCCTTGCTTGTGCAAAGTTACCCCCTGCTTGCGTGTGGCCAATTGCACTCAAGAGTCGATGATTGCAATCTGCCACACTTTAGGTAGCAGCGGTCTTAAGACGCGAGCCTAAAATACCAGGGCTCCGAAGCTGCTAATGCAGCTTGTTTGGGTGAGCCAATAACAAAATGCATTTATATGCAGCCACCAATCAGCAGCTAGCTCCTAGTAGTGCATTGGTGCTCCTTAGCATACCTAGACATGCTTTTCAACAAAGGATACAGTGTGAAAAAAGCTAATTAGATAATAGAAGTAACTTTAAAATTTGTTTAAAATTGCATTTTCTATTTGAATCATGAAAGTTTAATTTTGACTTTGCTGTCCCTTTAAGTTGAAGCTGTTGTCCATCTGTTCCTCTGTTGCCCTGAAGATGTTCCCCTTTAGAAAAAGCTGGCGAATAGATTTTCATTAACAAACTATCGGCTAGATTACGAGTCTTGCGTTATGAGTAAAAAAGCAGCGTTAAGGCTTATGACGCTGCTTTTTTACTACTGCTGCTATTACGAGTCTTGTAGATTTAGGGGCACCGCACACTTTTTTGGCCTTGCCGCAAATCAATTTACGCAATTTGCGTATAGTCTATTTTCAATGGGACTTCCATAGTGCCGGTATTACAAGCTTGTCCTGGGAGGCCAAAAAGTGAGCGGTACAGCCTATACCATCAAGATTCTTAACGCATTCTAAAGTCAGTAGTTATGAGTTTTACACTACAACGCTGTAGCATAAAACTCATAACTAAAGTGCTAAAAAGTACACTAACACTCATAAACTACCTATTAACCCCTAAACCGAGGCCCTCCCGCATTGCAAACACTAAAATTAAATTATTAACCCCTAATCTACCGCTCCAGACATCGCCGCCACTATAATAAACATATTAACCCCTAAATCGCTGCACTCCCGCCTCGCAAACATTAGTTAAATATTCTGGTAGAAAGCGATGTATCAGATACAGACATAGAAGGAACAGATAATTCCGAAACAGAAACAGAAAACTCAAACACCGAGTACCTCCAGTAATGAAAGAACAACAAGAAGGAAAAGGAAGGATTTTTTAGATTCAAATGCCTCTTCTCCAACAAACGGACAAGAAGAGGCAGGGGGAAAGCCCAAAAAACAAATGAAAAACAAAAACAACCAGAACAAGTCAGAGAGAAAGAATTGGAAACCATACAAAAGGGAACCGAGCCCATTTTCCCAGATAAGACTGACCAAATGAGAATTATTAATTTATCTCACAAACTGCTGTCAGAAGAACATACCAGAGTACTCTCCAAAGGACTCTCATTTTGCCCCACTGCAAAAAATGACAAATTTTAAGTCATTAAGGACGTGCAACTGTAAGAAAAATAGCACTGAAAAAGCTATATAATTCAAGAACCAATAACATTACAAATGAAACAGATAATAACATCTGGACTGAGGAGGAATTATCCACCATAGAAACTATGAAAGATTTACTAAGAGAAAAAGAACCACAACAGGAATCTCGGTGGAGAAATAAAATAAAAAACAAATCCCAGTTCATGCCCAAAATGAGTAATAATCATCATTTGGAAGTATTCAACCAGATGGTATGTAATGAAATTATAAATCGTAATACTTATACAACAGACAGCAATCTATCTAAAAAAGAACAACAAGCCTTATCGGATTTACAACAGTGGAATGATGTAATAATAAGAAATTCGGATAAAGGTGGCAATGTTGTAATATGGCCAATCTCAATGTATCTATCCGAAGCAGACAAACAACTAAAAGACATCAGATGTTATAAGAAACTTCATTTCAATCCAACTCATACCTTTTTGGAAAAATATCAGAATCTGATTGACACTGCAAAAGCCAATTGTATAATCACACCGAAAGAATATAAATTTCTTGAAGTTAAAAATCCAACTGTGGCAACGTTTTACATGATTCCAAAAGTACATAAAAATCAAACTCACCCACCTGGTCGACCAATTGTCTCAGGAATAAACTGCCTTACTGAAAAAGCCAGCAAATATGTTGACTACCGACTAAGAGAATATCTATCGCAGCTATCATCATATGTTCAAGACACCCCAGACGTGCTGAAACAATTGGAACATCTTCAAATAGACAGCAATACATGGCTTGTAACGGCAGACGTGGAATTGTTGTACACAAGTATCAATCATGACTTGGGCTTGAAAGCAGTGAAAAGTTTCCTACAAATGGGTTCAAACAAGGATATCTCTCATGATGAATTCATACTAAAACTATTAAGTTTTGTCCTCCATCACAATTATTTTACCTTTAACCATGGATTTTACCTGCAGACAAGAGGCACAGCGATGGGGACCTCATGCGCGCCCACTTATGCAAATCTTTTCTTGGGATGGTGGGAGCAAAAAGTGGTTTTCTCAGATACCAACTCTAAATACATATCCCAGATCCCCTTGTGGATACGTTATATAGATGATGTGTTATTTTTATGGGAAGGCAACAAACAAGAACTAGATATATTTTTACAGAACCTGAATACAAATAACCTAAACATCAAACTAAGGTATGAAGCAAGCCTAACCGAAATTACATTTCTAGACCTACGTATTAACAAAGAGCCTGATGGTACATTAAGCACTGATGTTTACAGAAAAACAACTGCAACAAACAGCATATTACATTCTTCTAGCGCTCATGCGCCCAGCACAGCTAAATCATTGCCGATTGGAGAATTCTTAAGAATGAAGCGTAATTGCTCAACAGCAGAAAACTATAAACATCGGGCAAAAGAAGTAACTGAAAGATTGTTACAAAGAGGTTATAGCAAGCGGTCTATTAAAAAAGCAGAACACAGAGCCAGACATACACCCCGACAAAAATTATTAACTAAGAAACAAGATGCTGAATCTAAGGAAACAATTAGGTTTGTCACCACATATAACCCACAAACCAATAAAATAATTGAAATACTACACAAAAACTGGCATATCCTAAATGCAGATCCTATGCTATCAACCATTTTGGATGACAAACTGTCGGTGGGTTATAAAAGAGCCAAGAACCTTAAAGATCTGATCAGTCCTAGTCATTTTGCTGGAGAAAATACAACAACCAAACTGACTCAAGGCTCCTTTAAATGTGGGACATGCAGCACATGTAACTATATGCTCAAGAGAAATACTGTCAAGTACAGATTTGGGAAAATACACAAAATCAATGCGCATATAAATTGTCACACAGAAGGGGTAGTTTACGCTCTAATATGCAAGTGTAACCTTTTTTACGTCGGAATGACTACCAGAAAAATACGTACAAGGCTGCAGGAACATTTGAGAAATATCAAAAATGCTCAAAAAGACAGCAACTCAGGGAAAACAATTACCTCTGTCGCCAGACATTTCCTCACAGTGCATAGATCTAAACAATCAGATCTACACTGTTTTGGTCTACAGAAAATAAATCTAGGTATAAGAGGAGGTGACCAAGAAAAAACTCTATTAAGAGCAGAAACAAGGTGGATTTTCTTATTAAATTCTGTCCACCCTTTAGGGTTAAATGAACAAAACAACTATGCCCACTTTTTATAAGTCTTGCAAACAACCGACCAGGGGGAACAGTATAAATTCCACCAGACACTATCTGTGAATAAAAATCTAACAATTGTCTGCCAGTATAAAATCAACAATGACAAGCAGATGATATCATCATATATAAATAAAATAATAAATTATTATTCATATAAGTCAGACATGGTATACTTTGTAAGAGAAAAGAAAAACATACTACAATGATAGTAATAATTTTTCAAAAAATAGAAAATAAATACCCAAATTAATATTTCATAATGAATTGGGAACGAATAAACATATAATGTATGCACCAAACAAGAAGTATCCTTTACTTAAGCTAAATCTTATAAACTTTGTTGGTTACACAAATGTAATGGTAATCAATTACATTTATGTTTTTGACTTTAGAATGAAGTCAATTTTACATCTTATTTTTATATTACTGTAACAACACATTTTATCATCACATGAACACTCCTAATCACAATATAAATGTAGTCACAAACCTCATTCAATTGAGGCATTAATTTAATTCATACTAATGATATGTATACTAATATGTTCGTTGACACATCACTTAAATTCCCCTCTTTCCCCTTTTCCTTATTATTCACATTCACTTTTTCCCTCCCTCTCCTCCCCACCTTTTCTCTTCTTTTCCCAGTCATTTAAACACAATTTTTCACTAATTATTATTATATAACGTAAACCCATTTGGGCAACAAATCACTAAAAACACAAGAATCACAAATTAGTGTTTCTTTAATGTTCATATAGTAAACATCAGCAAGATAAGTTTATTTAGTTATATGTTAAAGGAATTTTGGACATGACAGAATCGTTTCATCAGAATCAACAATTGATAACGTTACTAATCACATTATGAACTTATAAAAATTACTCTCTTATACACAATGGAATTTTAAGTATCATCTTCTGTTTCCCCTTATTTATAAAACAGAACATTAACCCGATAGACACTGATAGAAAATGACAGACAATAATACCTATACCTATCCGCTATCAGCATACAAGTGTAGGGATCGGGTAAATTGTGACGTCATATAATGGGCGGCAACTCAGCTTCCGCCACGCAATAAGAAGGCACCTTAAGCGCGACGCGCGCACAACCCCCTTTGAGAAAGCCGGGTATACGGCGAAACATGTTAGGGAACTGGTGAGGAGTCAGGGAGCTCCTGTGTTTGTTAGGGCTTAGTTACCTGGGGTAATAGAGGTTGTTAATTTCTGTTCTGCTGTAGCGGTCACAGGCATATCACAGCCACAGTACTATGTAGCAATACTAGACGCTTATTAGGCACCACAGAATTTGTTAATATAATATCTTGATAACGATATATCACTTAGATTGGCACTAAGAGGAGCATAACTGGGATCATTTAGGCAGTCCAAATGCTGTTTTTTACTATTTAAGATATGCAGTACTATGGGCGCAATAGACAACGCTAATAGCTGAATACACAGCAGTCGATTTATATATACAGCTGATTGCAAACACCCGCGAAGTCCAAATAACTTGAAATCCCAACACAGAGCAACTTTTAATCTCTGGTGGGAAAACTAACATATAAGACTAATACGAGGGTGGACAACAATCTGTATAACAAACGGCTTAGCTGTGACATACAGAGGCAAACTTTACAGCTGAGAGTTTGCAACAAAATTATACCTGTTGCACATTCAATTAACTGTTACCTTTAATGGTTGCAAACTCAGAGTTAATAACAAGAATATAGTATTATATTTATTATTTTGTTAATTGACCACAGTACTTACTGCTTTAATCTCAATATAATCATAAGCACCAACTTAAGATATTCACCTAGCAACGATTGTTTAACACTAATATTAGCTAACTCCAAGCATGAGTCAGTGAGATAGATATATATGGAAACTGCACACTCAGTGTACAGAAGCAGACAGGAGTTTCTGCTTAAAAATAATACACTGTGACAACTATACTATCCAATAATACAGCAATCAAGTGGGCTCCATATATATCATACAATATATGCTATTTAGCCAACCAAATTATTTAAGACTCTCTCTACAAGGGGAGAATTTTAACACAATACCAGAGACATACTGGTGTATAATAATATAAAGGTTGATCTTTTTTGACTATAATACAATTTATGGAACAACCTGAAGCTGATTATAAGACTCTGCTGACATATGATCTGGTTTGGTTATATTTATAGCTATCTTCTCAGAAATAAACGTATCTATATTCACTACATAGTGTGAAATACTAACTTTATGTGATAGGTATTTTATAAGAAGTGCAAATAGCTTAAAATCAATCATTTAGGAACACACCAATAATAATACCTAAGTATACACCAATCACACTGACTGCCAAACTTATGATGCACGTTTTGCCCTCATTTATGTGCCCTATACAATTCTAATATCATAGAATTTCAAGATATTCTGTGTAACAATTAACAAGATAACCTTTCCCTGCAATGAACTTAGGGTTTACTCTAAACAATTAACTCAAGTGTTAATATATGAAACATTGAGTATCAATATCATTTCCATAAAAGCAGGGGTTAATATATTTTATATTTCAATTGTATACACCCTATCTATACAACAACTGAAAAGTGTTATATTCAGACACCGCAGTGATAAAAGATACATAATTTATCACTCCCCAGGTAACTTTTGTTTTTAATTGCACATCCCTTTATTTTATCTCCGTTTTTTTTTGCGTACTAATAAAAGTTATGTTTTAATTATTTCAAGCGTACTCCCCTTACCATTGGTACTCTATCTTCAAAATTACACACATAGTGTGTCATAAGAGGACTACAAGAGTGCTATAAGTGTATTCTTTCACGGCCTTCGGGCCTATGTGTTTTTTCTGTAATGTATACAATACACAGCACCATCTACCCAGTGGTTATATGAAACAGAAACCAGTAACCTATATAGGGTGTAGTCACAAGAATTAAGAAAGGCAGTGCCATTGAAATCCTCTTCTTGCTTCAAATTAGTTAAATATTATTAACCCCTAATCTGCTGTCCCTAACATTTCTGCCACCTACCTACACTTATTAACCCCTAATCTGCCGCCCCCAACATCGCCGCCACAATATTAAATGTATTAACCCCTAAATCTAAGTCTAACCCTAACACCTCCTAACTTAAATATAATTTAAAGAAATCTAAATAAAAATTACTATCATTAACTAAATAATTCCTATTTAAAACTAAATACTTACCTATAAAATAAACCCTAAGCTAGCTACAATATAACTAATAGTTACATTGTAGCTAGCATAGGGTTTATTTTTATTTTACAGGTAAGTTTGTATTTATTTTAACTAGGTAGAATAGTTACTAAATAGTTATTAACTATTTACTAACTACCTAGCTAAAATAAATACAAATTGACCTGTAAAATAAAACCTAACTTGTCTTATACTAACACCTAACCTAACCCTACAATTAAATAAATTCCCTAAATTAAATACAATTAACTAAATTCAATACAATTAGCTAAATTACAAAAAAAAACCCACTAAATTACAGAAAATAAAAAACAAATTACAAGATCTTTAAACTAATTACACCTAATCTAATAGCCCTATCAAAATCAAAAAGCCCACCCAAATTAAAAAAAACCTAGCCTAAACTAAACTACCAATAGCCCTTAAAAGGGCCTTTTGCGGGGCATTGCCCCAAAGAAATCAGCTCTTTTACCTGTAAAAAAAAAATACAAACAACCCCCCAACAGAATAACCCACCACCCACACAAACAACCCCCAAATAAAACCCTAACTAAAAAAAACCTAAGCTCCCCATTGCCCTGAAAAGGGCATTTGGATGGGCATTGCCCTTAAAAGGGCATTTAGCTCTATTGCAGCCCTAATCTAAAAATAAAACCCACCCAATACACTCTTAACAAATCCTAACACCAACCCCTGAAGATCCACTTACAGTTTTGAAGAGCCGACATCCATCCTCAACACCGGGAGAAGTCTTCATCCAAGCGGCAAGATGTCCTCAACGAAGCCGGCAGAAGTGGTCCTCCAGATGGGCAGAAGTCTTCACCCAGACGGCATCTTCTATCTTCATCCTTCCGACGCGGAGCGACTCCATCTTCAAGACATTCGGCGCGGAGCATCCTCTTCAATCAACGGCTTCTTCTGGAATGAAGGTTCCATTAAATGACGTCATTCAAGATGGCGTCCCTTAGATTCAGATTGGCTGATAGAATTCTATCAGCCAATCGGAATTAAGGTTGAAAAAATCCTATTGGCTGATGCAATCAGCCAATAGGATTGAGCTTGAATTCTATTGGCTGATTGGATCAGCCAATAGAATGCAAGCTCAATCCTATTGGCAATCCTATTGGCAACCTCAATCCTATTGGCCTATTTTACCTGTTTTATTTTACAGGTAAATTTGTATTTATTATAGCTAGGTAGTTAGTAAATAGTTAATAACTATTTAGTAACTATTCTACCTAGTTAAAATAAATACAAACTTGCCTGTAAAATAAAAATAAACCCTAAGCTAGCTACAATGTAACTATTAGTTATATTGTAGCTAGCTTAGGGTTTATTTTATAGGCAAGTATTTAGTTTTAAATAGGAATAATTTATGCCTAGATTTAGAGTTCTGCATTAGCCGTCCAAACCAGCGTTAGGGGGTCCCAACGCTGGTTTTGGCCGCCCGCTGGTATTTAGAGTCAGTCAGGAAAGGGTCTAATGCTCACTTTCCAGCCGTAACTTTTCCATAAAGCAGATCCCCTTACGTCAATTGCGTATCCTATCTTTTCAATGGGATCTAACGCTGATATTTAGAGTCTTGGCTGAAGTGAGCGTTAGAAATCTAACAACAAGACTCCAGCCGCAGAAAAAAGTCAGGAGTTAAGAGCTTTATGGGCTAACGCCGGTTCATAAAGCTCTTAACTACTGTGCTCTAAAGTACACTAACACCCATAAACTACCTATGTACCCCTAAACCGAGGTCCCCCCACATTGCCGCCACTATAATTACATTTTTTAACCCCTAATCTGCCAACCGCACACCGCCGCAACCTACATCAGGCAATCAGATTGAGCTCTCATTATATTGGCTGTTCCGATCAGCCAATAGAATGCAAGCTCAATCTGATTGGCTGATCCAATCAGCCAATCGGATTGAACTTGAATCTGATTGGCTGATTCAATCAGCCAATCAGATTTTTCCTACCTTAATTCCGATTGGCTGATAGAATCCTATCAGCCAATCGGAATTCGAGGGACACCATCTTGGATGACGTCCCTTAAAGGAACCTTCATTTGTCGTCTAGTCGTCGGGAGAAGAGGATGTTCCGCGTCGGAGGTATTGAAGATGGAGCCGCTCCTCGTTGGATGGATGAAGATAGAAGATGCCGCTTGGATGAAGATTTCTGCCGGTCCGGATGTCCTCTTCTTGCCGGATAGGATGAAGACTTCGGACCCTCTTCTGGACGGATCGGTGATACCCGGCGTGGTGAAGATAAGGTAGGGAGATCTTCAGGGGCTTAGTGTTAGGTTTTTTAAGGGGGGTTTGGGTTAGATTAAGGGTATGTGGGTGGTGGGTTGTAATGTTGGGGGGGGTATTGTATGTTTTTTTACAGGCAAAAGAGCTGTTTTCTTTGGGGCATGCCCCGCAAAAGGCCATTTTAAGGGCTGGTAAGGTAAAAGAGCTGTAAACTTTTTATTTTAGAATAGGGTAGGGCATTTTTTTATTTTGGGGGGCTTTGTTATTTTTTTAGGGGGCTTAGAGTAGGTGTAATTAGTTTAAAATTCTTGTAATCTTTTTTTATTTTTTGTAATTTAGTGTTTGTTTGATTTTGTAATTTAGTGGGGTTTTTTTTTTGTAATTTAGTTTAGTTGATTTAATTGTAGATAATTGTAGGTAGTTTAATTAATGTATTGATAGTGTAGTGTTAGGTTTAATTGTAACTTAGGTTAGGATTTATTTTACAGGTAATTTTGTAATTATTTTAACTAGGTAACTATTAAATAGTTCTTAACTATTTAATAGCTATTGTACCTGGTTAAAATAAATACAAAGTTGCCTGTAAAATAAATATTAATCCTAAAATAGCTACAATGTAATTATTATTTATATTGTAGATATATTAGGGTTTATTTTACAGGTAAGTATTTAGTTTTAAATAGGATTAATTTATTTAATAAGATTTATTTTATTTCGTTAGATTTAAATTATATTTAACTTAGGGGGTGTTAGGGTTAGACTTAGCTTTAGGGGTTAATACATTTATTATAGTAGCGGTGAGGTCCGGTTGGCAGATTAGGGTATAATACTTGAAGTTAGGTGTCAGCGATGTTAGGGAGGGCAGATTAGGGGTTAATACTATTTATTATAGGGTTTTTGAGGTGGGAGTGAGGCGGTTTAGGGGTTAATACATTTATTATAGTGGCGGCGAGGTCCGGTCGGCAGATTAGGGGTTAATAAGTGTAGGTAGGTAGCGGCGATGTTGGGGGGGGCAGATTAGGGGTTAATAAAGATAATATAGGTGTCGGCGATGTTAGGGCAGCAGATTAGGGGTACATAGCTATAATGTAGGTTGCGGCTGTGTACGGAGCGGCAGATTAGGGGTTAAAAGTGTAATGCAGGAGTCAGCGATAGCGGGGGCAGCAGATTAGGGGTTAATAAGTGTAAGGTTATGGGTGTTTAGACTCGGGGTACATGTTAGGGTGTTAGGTGCAGACTTAGGAAGTGTTTCCCCATAGGAAACAATGGGGCTGCGTTAGGAGCTGAACGCTGCTTTTTTGCAGGTATTAGTTTTTTTTTAAGCTCAAACTGCCCCATTGTTTCCTATGGGGGAATCGTGCACGAGCACGTTTTTGAAGCTGGCCGCGTCTGTAAGCAACACTGGTATTTAGAGTGGCGGTAAATATGCCTGTACGCTCCCTTTTTTGAGCCTAAGGCAGCCCTTCAGAGAACTCTAAATACCAGCGTTGTTTAAAAGGTGCGGGGGAAAAAAAACACGCATAGCTAACGCACTCCTTCTAACGCAAAACTCTAAATCTAGGCGTTAGTTATTAATTGTAGGTTTTATTTATATTTATTTTAATTATATTTAAGTTAGGGGGTGTTAGGGTTAGACTTAGGTTTAGGGGTCAATAAATATAATATAGTGGTGGCGGCTACGTTGGGGGCGGCAAATTAGGGGTTAATAAATGTAGGTAAGTGGCGGCGATGTTAGGGACAGCAGATTAGGGCTTAATAATATTTAACTAGTGTTTGCGAGGTGGGAGTGCGGCGGTTTAGGGGTTAATAGGTTTATTCTAGTGGTGGCGATGTCCGAAGCGGCAGATTAGGGGTTAATCATTTTATTTTAGTGTTTGCGATGCGGGAGGGCCTTGGTTTAGGAGTTAATAGGTAGTTTATGGGTGTTAGTGTACTTTTAGCATTTTAGTTATGAGTTTTATACTACAGCGTTGTAGTGTAAAACTCATAACTACTGATTTTAGAATGCATTACGAATCTTGACGGTATAGGCTGTACCACTCACTTTTTGGCCTCCCAGGTTAAGCTTGTAATACCGGCGCTATGGAAGTCCCATTGAAAATAGACTATACGCAAATTGCGTAAGTTGATTTGCGGTAAGGCAAAAAAAGTGTGCGGTACAGCTGTACCTACAAGACTCGTAATAGCAGCAGTAGTAAAAAAGCAGCGTTATGAACCTTAACGCTGCTTTTTTACTCCTAACGCAAGACTCGTAATCTAGCCGTAAGTGTTTTCTGTGCATATAGCTAATTCATTATCACTATATGTCTGTAAATGTATTTAAAACATAGGGACCTAGTTATCAAGCCGTCAACCTCAAATACGCTGGAATTCCGCAGCGTATTTGTGGCGAGGCTGATTCGCCTTAGTTATCAAAGGCTAGATCCCGGCAAAAGTAGAATTTTGTGACGTAAACTTCGATCCGCCGGACTCAGTCCGACACAGATCGATTCTTACGTCACTCCAGATGTGGGGCACAATCTGACTACTTTTGCTAGTTATCAATAAACTAGCAGGTACGCTCGGCACTTTTCCGGCCCAGCGTACCTGGTTTTCAAACTGCCACCCTGGAGGCGGTGGATCCCATAGGAATCAATGGGAGTCTGACCATAGCGAAAGTACAAGTTCGCTGCTGCCCGACATCCCATTGATTCCTATGGGAGATGTCTGCACCTAACACCTTAACATGTACCCCGAGTCTAAACACCACTAATCTGTCCCCCCCCTACACCGCCGCAAGTAAATAAAGTTATTACCCCTAAACCGCCACTCCCGGAGCCCACCGCAAGCTACTCTATACATATTAACCCCTAAACCGCCGCTCCCGGAGCCCACCGCAACTATAATAAATGTCTTAACCCCTAAACCGCCGCTCCCGGAGCCCACCACCACCTACATTATACCTAGTAACCCCTATCCTGCCCCCCCATACACCGTCGCCACCTATAATAAATGTATTCACCCCTATCCTGCCCCCCACTACACCGCCGCCACTGTAATAAAATTATTAACCCCTAAACCTAAACCTAAGTCTAACACTAACCCTAACACCCCCCCTAACTTAAATATTAATTAAATAAATCTAAATAATATTTCTCTTATTAACTAACGGCTAGATTTAGAGTTTTGTCGGTAATGAACCGCGTAGCTAACGCTGGCTTTTTTCTGGCCGCACCATAAAAATAACTCTGGTATTGAGAGTCCACATAAAGGCTGCGTTAGTCTCCAAAAAAGGAGAGTTGCTTACGGACGCGGCCAGCCTCAAAAACGTGCTCGTGCACGATTCCCCCATAGGAAACAATGGGGCTGTTTGAGCTGAAAAAAAATCTAACACCTGCAAAAAAGCCGCGTTCAGCTCCTAACGCAGCCCCATTGTTTCCGATGGGGAAACACTTCCTACGTCTGCACCTAACACTCTAACATGTACCCCGAGTCTAAACACCCCTAACCTTACACTTATTAACCCCTAATCTGCCGCCCATGCTATCGCTGACCCCTGCATATTTTTTTAACCCCTAATCTGCCGATCCGTAAACCGCCGCTACTTACATTATCCCTATGTACCCCTAATCTGCTGCCCCTAACACCGCCGACCCCTATATTATATTTATTAACCCCTAATCTGCCCCCACAACGTCGCCTCCACCTGTCTAAACTTATTAACCCCTAATCTGCCGAGCGGACCTGAGCGCTACTATAATAAAGTTATTAACCCCTAATCCGCCTCACTAACCCTATAATAAATAGTATTAACCCCTAATCTGCCCTCCCTAACATCGCCGACACCTAACTTCAATTATTAACCCCTAATCTGCCGACTGGAGCTCACCGCTATTCTAATAAATGTATTAACCCCTAAAGCTAAGTCTAACCCTAACACTAACACCCCCCTAAGTTAAATATAATTTACATCTAACGAAATTAATTATCTCTTATTAAATAAATTATTCCTATTTAAAGCTAAATACTTACCTGTAAAATAAACCCTAATATAGCTACAATATAAATTATAATTATATTATAGCTATTTTAGGATTAATATTTATTTTACAGGTAACTTTGTATTTATTTTAACCAGGTACAATAGCTATTAAATAGTTAATAACTATTTAATAGTTACCTAGTTAAAATAATAACAAAATTACCTGTAAAATAAATCCTAACCTAAGTTACAATTAAACCTAACACTACACTATCATTAAATTAATTAAATAAAATATCTACAATTACCTACAATTAAACCTAACACTACACTATCAATACATTAATTAAATACAATATCTACAAATAACTACAATGAAATAAACTAACTAAAGTACAAAAAATAAAAAAGAACTAAGTTACAAAAAATAAAAAAATATTTACAAACATAAGGAAAATCTTACAACAATTTTAAACTAATTACACCTACTCTAAGCCCCCTAATAAAATAACAAAGACCCCCAAAATAAAAAATGCCCTACCCTATTCTAAATTACTAAAGTTCAAAGCTCTTTTACCTTACCAGCCCTGAACAGGGCCCTTTGCGGGGCATGCCCCAAGAAGTTCAGCTCTTTTGCCTGTAAAAAAAAACATACAATACCCCCCCCCAACATTACAACCCACCACCCACATACCCCTAATCTAACCCAAACCCCCTTAAATAAACCTAACACTAAGCCCCTGAAGATCATCCTACCTTGTCTTCACCTCACCGGGTATCACCGATCAGTTCTGGCTCCAAAATCTTCATCCAACCCAAGCGGGGGCTGGCGATCCATCATCCGGTGGCTGAAGAGGTCCAGAAGAGGCTCCAAAGTCTTCATCCTATCCGGGAAGAAGAGTAGATCCGGACCGGCAACCATCATCTTCCAAGCGGCATCTTCTATCTTCATCCGATGATGACCGGCTCCATCCTGAAGACCTCCACCGCGGACCCATCTTCATCCGGCGACGTCCAACTGAAGAATGATGGTTCCTTTAAGGTTCCTTTAATTCCGATTGGCTGATAGGATTCTATCAGCCAATCGGAATTAAGGTAGGAATATTCTGATTGGCTGATGGAATCAGCCAATCAGAATCAAGATCAATCCGATTGGCTGATCCAATCAGCCAATCAGATTGAGCTTGCAATCTATTGGCTGATCGGAACAGCCAATAGAATGCGAGCTCAATCTGATTGGCTGATTGGATCAGCCAATCGGATTGATCTTGATTCTGATTGGCTGATTCCATCAGCCAATCAGAATATTCCTACCTTAATTCCGATTGGCTGATAGAATCCTATCAGCCAATCGGAATTAAAGGAACCTTAAAGGAACCGTCATTCTTCAGTTGGACGTCGCCGGATGAAGATGGGTCCGCGGTGGAGGTCTTCAGGATGGAGCCGGTCCTCATCGGATGAAGATAGAAGATGCAGCTTGGAAGATGATAGTTGCCGGTCCGGATCTACTCTTCTTCCCGGATAGGATGAAGACTTTGGAGCCTCTTCTGGACCTCTTCAGCCACTGGATGATGGATCGCCAGCCCCCGCTTGGGTTAGATGAAGATTTTGGAGCCATGACCTATCGGTGATACCCGGTGAGGTGAAGACAAGGTAGGATGATCTTCAGGGGCTTAGTGTTAGGTTTATTTAAGGGGGGTTTGGGTTAGATTAGGGGTATGTGGGTGGTGGGTTGTAATGTTGGGGGGGGTATTGTATGTTTTTTTTTACAGGCAAAAGAGCTGAACTTCTTGGGGCATGCCCCGCAAAGGGCCCTGTTCAGGGCTGGTAAGGTAAAAGAGCTTTGAACTTTAGTAATTTAGAATAGGGTAGGGCATTTTTTATTTTGGGGGTCTTTGTTATTTTATTAGGGGGCTTAGATTAGGTGTAATTAGTTTAAAATTGTTATAAGATTTTCCTTAAGTTTGTAAATATTTTTTTATTTTTTGTAACTTAGTTCTTTTTTATTTTTTGTACTTTAGTTAGTTTATTTCATTGTAGTTATTTGTAGGTATTGTATTTAATTAATGTATTGATCGTGTAGTGTTAGGTTTAATTGTAGGTAATTGTAGGTATTTTATTTAATTAATTTAATGATAGTATAGTGTTAGGTTTAATTGTAACTTAGGTTAGGATTTATTTTACAGGTAATTTTGTAATTATTTTAACTATTTTAGCTATTAAATAGTTCTTAACTATTTAATAGCTATTGTACCTGGTTAAAATAAATACAAAGTTACCTGTAAAATAAATATTAATCCTAAAATAGCTATAATATAATTATAATTTATATTGTAGCTATATTAGGATTTATTTTACAGGTAAGTTTTTAGCTTTAAATAGGAATAATTTATTTAATAAGAGTTAATTAATTTCGTTAGATTTAAATTATATTTAAGTTAGGGGGGTGTTAGTGTTAGGGTTAGACTTAGCTTTAGGGGTTAATACATTTATTAGAATAGCGATGAGCTCCGGTCGGCAGATTAGGGGTTAATAATTGAAGTTAGGTGTTGGCGATGTTAGGGAGGGCAGATTTGGGGTTAATACTATTTATTATAGGGTTAGTGAGGTGGATTAGGGGTTAATAACTTTATTATAGTAGCGCTCAGGTCCGCTCGGGAGATTAGGGGTTAATAAGTGTAGGCAGGTGGAGGCGACGTTGAGGGGGGCAGATTAGGGGTTAATAAATATAATATAGGGGTCCGCGGTGTTAGGGGCAGCAGATTAGGGGTACATAAGGATAATTTAAGTAGCGGCGCTTTGCGGTCGGCAGATTAGGGGTTAATTATTGTAGGTAGCTGGCGGCGACATTGTGGGGGGCAGGTTAGGGGTTAATAAATATAATATAGGGGTCGGCGGTGTTAGGGGCAGCAGATTAGGGGTACATAAGTATAACGTAGGTGGCGGTCGGCAGATTTTGGGTTAAAAAAATTTAATCAAGTGGCGGCGATGTGGGGGGACCTCGGTTTAGGGGTACATAGGTAGTTTATGGGTGTTAGTGTACTTTAGAGCACAGTAGTTAAGAGCTTTATGAACCGGCGTTAGCCCAGAAAGCTCTTAACTACTGACTTTTTTCTGCAGCTGGAGTTTTGTCGTTAGAATTCTAACGCTCACTTCAGACATGACTCTAAATACCGGCGTTAGAAAGATCCCATTGAAAAGATAGGATACGCAATTGACGTAAAGGGATCTGCGGTATGGAAAAGTCGCGGCTGAAAAGTGAGCGTTAGACCCTTTTTTGAGTGACTCCAAATACCGGAGGTAGCCTAAAACCAGCGTTAGGAGCCTCTAACGCTGGTTTTCACGGCTACCGCCAAACTCCAAATCTAGGCCTAAGTTAATCCTATTTAAAACTAATTACTTACCTGTAAAATAAACCCTAATATAGCTACAATATAAATAATAATTATATTGTAGCTATCTTAGGATTTATTTTTATTTTACAGGTAACTTTCAATTTATTTTAACTAGGTACAATAGCTATTAAATAGTTATTAAGTATTTAATAGCTTACCTAGCTAAAATAAAGAGAAATGTACCTGTAAACTAAAAACTAACCTAAGTTACAATTACACCTAACACTATACTATACTTTAATAAATTATTCCTATTTAAAACTAAATACTTACCTGTAAAATAAACCCTAAGATAGCTACAATGTAATTAATAATTACATTGTAGCTATATTAGACCTAGATTTGGAGTTTGGCGTTAGCCGTGAAAACCAGCGTTAGAGGCTCCTAACGCTGGTTTTAGGCTACCGCCGGTATTTAGAGTCACTCAAAATAGGGTCTAACGCTCACTTTTCATCCGCGACTTTTCCATACCGCAGATCCCCTTACGTAAATTGCGTATCCTATCTTTTCAATGGGATCTTTCTAACTCCGGTATTTAGAGTCGTTTCTGAAGTGAGCGTTAGACATCTAACGACAAAACTCCAGCCGCAGGAAAAAAGTCAGTAGTTAAGAGCTTTCTGGGCTAACGCCGGTTTATAAAGCACTTAACTACTGTGCTCTAAAGTACACTAACACCCATAAACTACCTATGCACCCCTAAACCGAGGTCCCCCCACATCGCCGACACTCGAATCATTTTTTTTTAACCCCTAATCTGCCGACCGCCACCTACGTGATCCTTATGTACCCCTAATCTGCTGCCCCTAACACCGCCGACCCCTGTATTATATTTATTAACCCCTAACCTGCCCCCCACAACGTCGCCTCCACCTACATACACTTATTAACCCCTAATCTGCCGACCGCAAAGCGCCGCCACCTACGTTATCCTTATGTACCCCTAATCTGCTGCCCCTAACACCACCGACCCCTATATTATATTTATTAACCCCTAATCTGCCCCCCTCAACGTCGCCTCCACCTGCCTACACTTATTAACCCCTAATCTGCCGACCGGACCTGAGCGCTACTATAATAAAGTTATTAACCCCTAATCCGCCTCACTAACCCTATAATAAATAGTATTAACCCCTAATCTGCCCTCCCTAACATCGCTGACACCTAACTTCAATTATTAACCCCTAATCTGCCAACCGGAGCTCACCGCTATTCTAATAAATGTATTAACCCCTAAAGCTAAGTCTAACCCTAACACTAACACCCCCCTAAATTAAATATAATTTTAATCTAACGAAATTAATTAACTCTTATTAAATAAATTATTCCTATTTAAAGCTAAATACTTACCTGTAAAATAAACACTAATATAGCTACAATATAAATTATAATTATATTATAGCTATTTTAGGATTAATATTTATTTTACAGGTAACTTTGTATTTATTTTAACCAGGTACAATAGCTATTAAATAGTTAAGAACTATTTAATAGCTAAAATAGTTAAAATAATTACAAACTTACCTGTAAAAGAAATCCTAACCTAAGTTACAATTAAACCTAACACTATACTATCAATAAATTAATTAAATAAACTACCTACAATTACCTACAATTAATCTAACACTACACTATCAATAAATTAATTAAATACAATTCCTACAAATAAATGCAATTAAATAAACTTGCTAAAGTACAAAAAATAAAAAAGAACTAAGTTACAAAAAATAAAAAAATATTTACAAACATAAGAAAAATATTACAACAATTTTTAACTAATTACACCTACTCTAAGCCCCCTAATAAAATAACAAAGCCCCCCAAAATAAAAAAATGCCCTACCCTATTCTAAATAACTAAAGTTCAAAGCTCTTTTACCTTACCAGCCCTGAACAGGGCCCTTTGCGGGGCATGCCCCAAGAAGTTCAGCTCTTTTGCCTGTAAAAAAAAATACAATACCCAAGCCCCCCAACATTACAACCCACCACCCACATACCCCTAATCTAACCCAAACCCCCCCTTAAATAAACCTAACACTAAGCCCCTGAAGATCTTCCTACCTTGTCTTCACCTCACCGGGTTCAACGATCTGTCCAGAAGAGCTCCTCCGATGTCCTGATCCAAGCCCAAGCGGGGGGCTGAAGAGGTCCGTGATCTGGCTGAAGTCTTCATCCAAGCGGGAGCTGAAGAGGTCCATGATCCGGATGAAGTCTTCTATCAACGGCATCTTCAATCTTCTTTCATCCGGATCCATCTTGCAGACCTCCGACGCGGAACATCCTGCTGGCCCGACGGACTAACGACGAATGACGGTTCCTTGGGCTTGGATCAGGACATCGGAGGAGCTCTTCTGGACAAATTGTTGAACCCGGTGAAGTGAAGACAAGGTAGGAAGATCTTCAGGGGCTTAGTGTTAGGTTTATTTAAGGGGGGTTTGGGTTAGATTAGGGGTATGTGGGTGGTGGGTTGTAATGTTGGGGGGGTATTGTATGTTTTTTTTACAGGCAAAAGAGCTGAATTATTTGGGGCATGCCCCGCAAATGGCCCTTTTCAGGGCTGGTAAGGTAAAAGAGCTTTGAACTTTAGTTATTTAGAATAGGGTAGGGCATTTTTTTTATTATTTTGGGGGGCTTTGTTATTTTATTAGGGGGCTTAGAGTAGGTGTAATTAGTTTAAAATTGTTGTAATATTTTTCTTATGTTTGTAAATATTTTTTTATTTTTTGTAACTTAGTTCTTTTTTATTTTTTGTACTTTAGCAAGTTTATTTAATTGTATTTATTTGTAGGAATTGTATTTAATTAATTTATTGATAGTGTA